>NW_023458717.1:95043-136545 GCF_013731165.1 Rhagoletis pomonella
TTAAATACATTCTAGCGTGTCTCAGTCCTTTACCCACAAAAGCGGCTATAACTTTTTTTCTATTCAAAACAGTAAGTGTGGCACCTTTCTGAAATTTTTATTATATTAGCAATTTTTTTATGTAATGTAAAGTTATAGCTCAGTACATTTTTTTTTCACCCGAGGTAGTCAAAGTTGGGGAAGAAAATATCAAAAAGTTAAAAATCCAGAAATAGTCCTCATTTTATGATGGTTCCATAATATATTTTAACTACGTTGCATTTGAGTATGGAGAGGCAACTATCTGGAAGTATTTTACATAAAAAATTTACTAAGTATTGCCCGGTTTGTAGTTGCAGTTAAAGAAAACACATGAAAAGGCACGATTTTTTTTAAATTCGAAAAAAATTTAAATATTTTAAAAACGGTGACACTTTTACCTGAAAATTTTTTGTTTATCAGTGAGCTCACCCCCCACCTACCTTCCCCAAAAGTTTGGCACGTTACTTCTGGGACACCCTGTATATGCATATATGGTTGCTGTTGAGACGATGCCAAATGCCCGATAACATTTCGAGTTACAATGTTGTGGATCTCGGACATCGTCTCTGTTGCTACGATCAGTGGCAATTGCAGAAGTTGCATCGCTTTTGCTTTTGAAAATGATGTGAATAAGTTATCCTCAATATTTTTCGTTGCCGATGAAATGATAGCATCTATGGCTTCATCAAACTTAGCATCATTCCCTGCAAAATGGTTGGACTATGTAGTCTATTTGTGATATTTGGAGTACTTACAAAAGTGTCCCTCTGTTATGCTGTAGCGGACCAACTCGTGTCTCTGCACCAGTTTATTGTTACCCGATCACTGCTCGTGTTTTAACGAAATGTGATTGAAGTTGAGCATTTGAAAGCACATTTGCATGTCGGGCTGTAGCTGAACGTGTAGAGGTGCTCGCTGTTATTTGTTAGCTCCCAGCTTGTGCGGGTTCGAATGCCGTCAGAGGCAATATGTAATTTTTATACCCGAGCGCACTTGTGCACAAGGGTATATTAATTTTGTTCACATAACGGTTGTTTGTAACAGCCAAAACGAATCGAGATAGATATAGACAAATGTATACATAAATGATCAGGATGAAAAAAGAAATCGATTGAGCCATGTCTGTCTGTCCGTCCGTCTGTCCGTCCGTCCGTGTGAACGATAACTCGAGCAAAAATTGAGATATCTCAACGAAATTTGGTAAGTAGGTTTCCCTTAATACAAGGTAGGTTGGTATTGAAAATGGGCGAAATCGGACTTTAACCACGCCCACTTCCCACATAACGGTAATTTCCAGAAATACGAAAACTGCGATATTTTAGTAACTACTGAAGATAATTCACTCAAAATTGATATTTACAATAATTTTTATACGAAAAATAAGAATATTATAAATTTTTGGAAAATGGGCGTAGCCACGCCCACTTATGGTTACATGTGTATACCTTGGTAACCGATGCACCAATTTCTTCCAAACTTGGCACAGTTGTTATCCTTCGTACAACATACCAAATGGTCGAAAATTTTTAAAATCGCTCTATAACCACGCCTACTTCCCATATAACGGTAATTTTCAGAAATGCTTGAAACTTCAATATTTCGAAATTGAAGGAAGCTAATTTACTCAAAATTGATACACCCCTGCTTACCTTCTAGCGGAAGGTTTCGGAAAGGAAACTACTGAAGATAATTCACTCAAAATTGTTATTTACAATAATTTTTAGACGAAACATAAGAATATTATAAATTTTTGGAAAATGGGCGTAGCCACGCCCACTTATGGTTACATGTGTATATCTTGGTAACCGATGCACCAATTTCTTCCAAACTTGGCACAGTTGTTGGCCTTTGTACAGCATAAAAAATCGCCGAAACTTTTTAAAATCGGACAATAACCACGCCCACATCCCATATAACGGTATTTTAGAGAAATACAAAATCTTCGATAAATCAGTAAATATTGAAGCTAATTTATTCAAAATTGATGCTTGCAACAACTCTTTACCAAGAAATACGTTTATGGTAAAATTTTGGAAAATTGGCTTGGCACCGCCCACTTATGATCACATATAAGTATATCGGTAACCGTTCTACCAATTTGTACCAAACTCGGTGTGGTTATTGTGCTTGCCACATATAAGCAAAACGTCGAAAATTATTGAAATCGGACTAAAATAACGGCCGCTTCTCATATAACGGTAAATTTCAGAAATGCTTGAAACTTCAATATTTCGAAATTGAAGGACGCTAATTTACTCAAAATTGATACACCCCGGCTTACCATCTAGCGGAAGGTTTCGGAAAGGTGAAAAAACATATATTTAATACTTGCGTCGGGTATTTAATGTTCGGCTCCGCCCGAACTTAGACTTTCTTACTTGTTAATTTTTGTTTTGGTATTTATTAATTGCGAAAAAGCATCTGTGAAATGAAGAACAAAAGCGTGTACAAACGAAAATATATGTCAACAATGGCATTGTTAATATGTTGGAGTAGTTTTGTGCTACTCTGATGTAATGCAGAGATGGAGTATATGGTCCTGCCTTATTTTTTATATGAATTGTGGATAATTTTGGAGTACTCCTTGGCCCTTAGGGAGTACTCTTTACAAGCATGCATGGAGTAGTCCCGATTTTTGCAGGGATTATTGTTACTTCGCTTGTGACGTGGACGGCCCGAGGATAATGATGACGCTAATGAGGATATTGATGGCGATGGTGATGATACTGACGATGGTATAAGCTCGTCAATGTCCTCAGTCAGATTTTGGTTCAAATCGTTCTCCTCGGCTTACGGCTATTTCCACATTTGTCTGTCGTGAATATATAAAAATGAAGCAAATATTAAATTGGATATTTGTATCAGCAAGCCCAAACTTACACTATTCATATTGCATTTACCCCGACAGAGTCAAGGAAGAACATCTCTGAGAAGTAAAATAAATGCGGTTCATAAACCGTATCCGCTGACACACCGGATTTTTTGCAACTATCAACTTTCTTATTCTCCATCACATAGGCAGTCCGCAAACTTTTGATTTTCTTTTTCACCTCCTCGACATCTCCACCACACTCTTTGGAAATTTGCATCCACGCATTTTTTCAAGTCTATCCTTTTGTACGAGGAGCTTTGGTAGTTCCACAAACATTCGAACTGCTTGTATAAATTTACAAGTCTCAAAACTTCGTTCATTTCCCAATCCATTATAGGTATATATGCCTTTTACTGCAAATTAGAGGAGTAATGTTTAGTGTCTCAAAGGTTTTTTTTTTTAACGACGAAAATTATGTCGGAACTACACACAAGAAACGATTAATACATATGTGAGTACTTACTATTTTATGTTTGTTATTTAGGCCTATACTTTTTATTCTATGCTTAACTATTCCCTTTTTAATTGCAGCTATTCTCCGAAATAAAGCTCAAAATTGGCGCCGACCAAAACTTCGCGTCCAATTTGAATATGCTGCCACTGTGAACTTTTAGTAGAGTGAAAATTTGCTGTCAAATGAACAAACTGACAGTTCATGGCAGGCAATATTTATCAAGATAAAAACTCTGACAATTATTGCTTGCCAAAAGCAATATGCGGCCTCACTTGGCAAAATATTTCCCGATAACATTATCAAGATAAAAACGTTTGCCTGTGGAGACAGCAAGTTAAGGAAAGAGCGATAATGGTCGCACCTTCCGCACGGAATCAGCTGTTTGTACTCGTAGTAGTGTTGCCGCTTTGGTTTTTACCCAAATTGGTCATTTTTTTCTTTGCTTATCATATAACTTAACTTTGTTTATCATATAACTTAACTGATAACTTATTTTTCAACTTGGTAACTTCTTCGATTCAGTTCTACATGTAACATAGGTCAAGACAAGTTCTGGCTCCACAAGTGGTCCGTAAGCGTTTCCTTTAACAGGAATACCAGGTAATCCTGAAAGTTTCGCAAAGCGAACAGTTCGTCGGCGTTCCTAGGTTACTATAATTGTGTGATCTACAACAAACTGCTTGACAGTGGCTATTTTTATAGGTGCGTTCGTTTAAAATCTCCAGTAAAAACCAACCAGCAACAAAATTCCGTTGAAATGTCACCATTTATCTCACAAGAGAAAAATATCCAAAACAGTACGTGAACAGAAATTTTGCAGAAACTTGCAAGTTAGACGAACAGCTGATATAATTTTTGTTTACATTAAAAAGTGTAAAATCTAAAACGTACGAAAACTCATCACAAAGTGGTATCCTGACACAGTTTATTTATTAAGCAGATAACTACTTGCTTCTTATAAGTTTAATTAGTCGCATTTTGTAATTTTTAACTTCCAAACCATCAAATTTAATTTTTTGATTTGCGTAAATTCAAACCAGCTGTTTTTGATCAGCTGTTTTCCTGTTCGCAAATTGCTGTTGGCAAAAATTTTTCCAGCAGAAACCGGCAGCTTCCCCTCAAAATGAAATGTCACTTTGCTCTCTCAATTTCCCCTCCTTCCCAAGTTTTTTTTCGTACGCGAACGCAAAAACCTGAAAGTTTTGGTTAAATATGAACAATTAACAGCAACGCGAACGCAACTTATATCTACCGAGTCCTTTTCACGCACGCCCCTGTTACTCACTTTCGCTACTATTATAATGAGTTGTCCCTTCTTGTTATCTACGTGCTTTAGTCATAACTGGACAAATGTGGATTTTAAAGTGCTCCGAAATTTTAGTTTAGTTTAAAATAAGTTTGATAATTTTTTGTGGAATTTGATAACTTGTTCTGGTGATTTTGGGTAAAAAATAAAAAAATGTGGCAGCACTGACCCCATTCTCCGCAAAATCCAAGCTAACAACTATTTCTCTTCCCTCTATTTCGCTTTTTATTTTTGAAATAACACGCCTGTGACTTCGCCAGAAAATCATGTTTTAACAAGAGTTTTAATTCTACCAAAAAATTCATTTATGAAGACATTAACTGGTACGCTCAGTTCCGTTATTTCACGTCTGAAAAATAATCCGGAATCTGATAATACAATTATGTCTATGCGATTTCCCAGTTATCATATTACCTATCTGTGCTCCTCCAGAAACTGTGTTTTATCGTCGAAGTATTATTTTTTTTTAAACAATTGTGTTAATTCCTTTCCAATAGCTGCAGTACCGGGACATTCTTCGCATTCAGAAAAAAAAAACAACTTGAGCATGGAACATTGCATACTGCTAATTTGATAAAGTCATGATAGGTTTTGTTGAAATGGGCTGTTTTTTTTGCAATTCCTCTTTCATACCAAAAGTTTTCAATTCAAAGTTTTCATGGGCTTTGCAAACACATACAATGTGTGTTCCTCTCTGCCCCTCTCTGTCTCTCGAAAGAGAAATCGAAGCCTCAGGAAATTCATTTCTGAATTTTTGGTGCAATTCATTTACATTGAACAGAAGAAGCTTTTTTTGCACATGAATTCTTTTTCCATTTACTATAGTTTATTCAATAATTTTCCCTACTCGACCTTCAACTGACCACGCACCTGACGTGATGTGGGCTAACGGACCTCGGATTTGCATTCAGCGTATCGAGTAAAATAGAGATATAAAGATTTCGATTAATATGCATACACTTTTTTTTGAAACCTGTGATATTAGTACACAAATAGTGGTTGGCATATTTAAAAAAAATTTATATCTAAAGAGCCGTATGGTTGCACAAGAATTTTTTTTAGCACATTAGCAAAAGATATTGTAAGGAACATTTTGACACCTAAACGTGATTAAAATCACAACGAGAAATTAAAAAAAAAAAATTATTTAAAAAAAAGGTTGAAAAAAATTAAAAAAAATAAAAATTAAAATAAAATCCTACCAATTTTCAGAACACTAGTTTTTTTTAAATCGCATGAAAACTTTGGTCGCAATAATTATTAAAAAAATAAGGTGCATAAATATTAAATTAAAAAAAAAAAGTATATAAAAAAGTCGAATACTGGCGAAATATTTTGTTGATGTATTTGTGGATACTCAAGCTAAGAAATGCAAATACCTATTGCAATATTTGTTACTTTGTGAAAATTCAGGGGGCCACTTCAGGAATTTTTACTCATTTGTTAGTTACAATACATAAATGCCCTTTCTCAGCATTACAACGAGTGTGCTTGCTTAAATACATATATGAATATGAATGTGCTATGGTATGTACATACAATGCTCAACTTAACGAGAAATTATGTATATACGGAAAAAGAGTACAAACTCTGAGAGTACATAAATGAGTGCTTCTTAACTACTTATGACATGTCAAGTATATTTAGCAGGTGTTCTCAACGGCCCCTTTGAAAGGACTTTCAAGCGGGCAGTATTGCGAGTTTATGAATAGGTAGCCTGATGGTTCCTTTCGCTGTGCGGACGTCTACTACTCTTATGCGCATATCATTACCAGCAATGCAGTTAACTACTCTGCCTAATTGCCAGCGCATCGGGCGAACGTTATCTTCATGTATTACGACCGTGGTATCATTCGCTATGTTTGGACGCTCAGTTGACCACTTGGATCTCATAGTTCATTTATATAGTCGCGCGACCACCGTTCATGGTGATCGATGTTTGCTGAGACTGTGCGCTCTGGAAGGGACTGTGCGCTGATGAAGTGGCCTGGTGTTAATGCTTCGTAATCACTGGGGTCGTTCGAAAGCGGTGCTATTGGGCGAGAATTTAAAATTGCTTATATTTCGACCATGATGGTAGACAATTCCTCAAACGTCATTCTTGTATTCCAGAGGCTACGAATAAGGTGACCCTTGGCTGATTTGACAGCAGCTTCCCACATCCCGCCGAAGTGAGGTGCTCTAGGAGGAATAAATTTAAGATTAATAAATTCGTTGGCACAATAGCTCTAATCCAGTACTCCATGAACTTACAGGACTTTACACGAACTTGCAGGAAGTTGCAGGAAAAATGTTCCCGTACTCCAAAATCCTGCAAATGAGTGCGACTTTTGGAGAGCTGTGTAGAGAATGAAGTTTCAAGATTTTACCCGAACTTTTTCTTCTGGTAAAATCATGAAAAGTGTCAAGCGATCACTAGTTGACGTTTTTACAGGAAAAATAGTCTTTTTGTTCCCGTACTTTTTGTTGTTACTCACTTTTTACTCTCATTTCAGAGAGTAATTTTGCTGTTTGACAGTTTTACAGGATTTTTCACGAAAAGTATGGGATCAGAGCTAATATTTAATGATGGATTCTTGATGCTCCTGTTTAAAAAGAAACGCTGTGCGTTGCGTTGTCGCAGAAGATATCAGAGGGTAAGCCTCGTCGCCCGATCATGCGTTTCAGTGACGCTAGAAAGGCATCCATGGAGAGGTCTGAGACGACCTCAATGTGTACCGCTTTTGATGCCAAACACACGAAAATGGCTATGTAAGCCTAATAGGGCGCCTTTCTTCTGATGCGGAGGTATATATTGACGGGCCCGCAAAAATCGAAGCCGCAGCGCACGAATGGCCGAGACGGAGTCAGACACTCGACCGGCAGGTTTCCCATCAATTGTTGTAGCAACCTTGGTCTATACCTGACGCAATGGATGCAGTTTTTGACAACGCGTCTAGATACTTCTCGCGCGTTCACTATCCAAAAGTTTAGACGAATTAAGCCTATTAACGTCTAAGGTCCTGCGTGGTAGTTGGTGACATGCAAATGACGAACGTAGCGAGCGACGAATTGACATATTGCTGGCAGCAAAATTTGGGTGCTTTTGAGCATCGGAAGATCCGCTAACTGTAACCGTGCCAACCTTTATCAGTTCGAATCCTTCAACGGATTCGATGAACGGGTTAAGATACCGCAATGTTCCAATTGCCATCGACTCTTTTCTCAGCAGGCGAAGTTCCTCAGCGATATACTTCTGTCGTATATTCTATACAACACACAGCGAGGCGTGATGCATCTCCTGCGCTGAAAGTTCTCGGTTACGTTTCTTGGCAGCTTGCTATAAAAACCAAATATATGAGTAATTAGTCGAATACTACGAATCAGAGCTGGACACATTATGATTAGGATTATATTTTGCTTACTTAGGATTATGATTATTGTAGTTGTAACCCCGAAAATTTTCAGAATTACTTTAACTGTAATTGTAATAATATTACGATTATAGCAATCGTAATCATAAAAATTTCAAGATTACAATTACCGTAATTGTAATCATGAAAATGAGGATTACGATTACAGTAGTCGTAATCGTTAAATTTTTAGGATTACAATTAAAGTAATCGCAATCATGCAATTCTTGATTACGATTACAGTAATAAAGAAATTAGTTTTGCTTAGAGCAAATATTGATTTTTATACACTAAAATGGATTTAAATTCTGCATTCGCATATTCGTTTGAAATTGTTGTAATATTCTACACAGGCTTGTGGTCGCAGTATTTCCAATAAAGTTTGATTTTGATTTACTGTCCATCTTGATGTTGTCACACAAAGGGGGGGGACCTACAGTTTTACGCCGACCCGAAAGGCGATTGCATTTTTAGGAGAAGCTGTTTTCCTTGACAGAAATACATACATTTGGAGGTTTGCCATTGCCTGCCGAGAAGCGACCGCTATTTGAAAAAAAGTTTTTTGTTTTTTATTTTTTGATGTTGGGTTGAACCGGGCTTGAATACAGGAACTGCGAAATGGTAGCGCACACTGCTAACCATAACACCACAGCGGCCGCTGTGTAACTGTATTATTTCAAGTTTAAATCAATTTTACATACTTTTCGGTGAAAGTTCGGCTCATTTACATAACTACAAAACCTCTACAGAATATCAGAAAATTGCACATTTTCTTGATTACGATTACGTTTATTGTAATCATAATATTTTTACGATTACGATTAAAGTATTCGTAATCATAACTTTCATGATTACAATTACTGTAACTGTAATCTTAAAATTTTTAGGATTACAATTACGGTATTCGTAATCATGTTTTCCATGATTTCGATTACAGCAATCATTATCCCAAAATTTTTAAGATTACAATTATTATAATCATAATGGTAACATTTATGATTACAATTAAAGTAATCGTAATCGTATATAATTTAAGGATTACAATTACGCAATCGTAAATTAAATGTAATCGTAATCAAAAATTACCCAGCTCTGCTACGAATATATGAACTAATGTTGTCAATAGTTTCCAAAATGTAATTCGACAGTACTACTATTGTGAACACTGCTTTGCGTTTATCCCTTTCTACGACTTCGATGCCAACTTTATTACGTTTGTTATCAGGTCATATTTGTGTATTACCATACAAGAACGACGGACCAGTGAACCAATTCGATTTTAAGAGTTCTTCTACAGTGCTGCCTCTTGAAACAATATCGGCTGGATTACTTTGAGTCGGAACGTGTCTCCAATTTACGTCTGCAGTTAGATCCTGAATTTCGGATACTCTATTACCGAGCAACGTAGAAAGCGTAGCGGAGTGCATTTTAATCCAATGCAGAACTATCTCCGAATCTGTCCAAAGATACGTATTACACTTTTGATTAGAAAAAATTGGTTTAATTTTTGAAAGAAGTCGTGCAAGCAGCAAAGCACCACAGAGATGTACGAATATGTTGTCTTTACTATCTACTACGCGCGTATAAATTGCGCAGCAGAATCCGAGAAGTTGAAGCGATTGAATGTTTATTCTTAAACAGTATCTTGGAACTTTGATTAAGTTAAGATTCGACATTTTGTTGAGAAACTTGGACCAAGCCATTTGAATGCTTTGACTGACAGACTCGTTCCATTCGAGTTTGAGCAGCCATAATTTATGAATGATGTGTTTTGCAGTGATACTCACTGGAGCTAGTATAATATATCGCTTAGTGATTCGGCTATTGCTACGCTGCTTCGGTTCAAATGGGAAAAGGAAGGAGTCACAATTCTGATTCCATTTAATAACGAGTGTGCTTGTGATGGAATCGTCCAGATTCAAATCCTTCACAGTTCCTACAACTTTAAGCTCCGGATGGTTTCAGTGCCACCTCGCAAGCTCAAACCCACCTAATTTCAGTAATCCGCTTACCTCATGTTTGATACGAAAAAGTTCAGCGACTGAATCGGCACCACATAAAACATCGTCTACATAAAACGATGATTTGATGACGTTTGACCCTATTTTGAATTGTGATGCGTACTGATCAGCTAAATAGAATAGGCTCCGTATTGCGAAATATGGTGCGGCGGCCATTTCATAAGTGACCGTATTGAGTTGGTACGTTCTAATCTTGTCTGTAGACGATTTTCTCCAAGAATATATTGGAACTTGCGATGTTCTGCGCTTATGATCACCTGCCTGTAAATTTTTACAATGGCAGCTTTTAATGCAAAAGGATGTAGTCGAAAACTCAAAAGGAGCATAACTAACTCTCTTTGTAGTGTTAGCCCGATCATTTGTATATCGTTGAGTAATCTTTGCGAAGTGATGTGGCAGGAAGCGTTAAAGACAGCCCTCAATTTCATGGAGGTGCTTGATGGCTTTAAGACGCAGTTATGTGGTATAAAGTAGTGAGGTTCATTTAGATTTGGCTCCTCAACAATAGTCATATGTCCCAAGTTTTCGTATTCCTCCACAAAGACTGTTTTCCTAGTTCTGGAGACTGCCCCAAGCGACCTTCTTGTGACACAAACCGACGCAGAGCACTCGTATACGAAACACCCAAGCAACAGGGGTCATCTTTAAATGGCAGTTTGACAATTGTTCTGCCGGTCTGGCTTCGTGAAGCCGTGTTCGTGTACAGGCGTTCACAACTGTATTTCTCACGAGTCCACATGTCTCCAGCGGAAGTGACTTCCTCGAGCCTCCAGAGGTGTTCCAGTTTTTGATCTAGTTCATCATTATAAGCTACCTTATATAATGATCTAATGTTGTTGGTATTTGACTGGTAACGACCTGAGACAACCCATTCCAACAACGTCTTTTGCAAGACTGGTAAATTATCCCCAAGTTTAATCTGGCAGACCGATAATAAACTGAAAAAGGTTTCGGTGCCTGGAAGGAGATGAATTCGTTTAGACTTATAAAATTGTTCATCAGCAAGTTCTATACTTGTCGATATATTCCAAGCTGAAATATCGCTTTCCAATCACGATTCATAAGCAATTTTTGATATCACGCAAAATGCTAGAGGCAAATCGACACCGGTTGTTCGGGATTTGATACATGTAGTAGTTTTGTACTTAATATGGTTGATGTGTGTCCAATACTGCAGATTTCAATATTGTGTTTGCTTCTGGGTAGCAAAAGCCTTTGCGAGAATTCGTCGGTAATGAAATTGGCTTGTGAATAAGAGTCCAGCAATGCTATGCCCTGTCTATAGGTGCCTGAAGCGTCACGGACTAGGACAATGTCAGTAGCCAAAATTACTTGATCGAACGAAGAGTTCTTTAAGTGAGTGTGTGTGGTAGCCCGACTTGATGTCGCAGAAAAACCTGGTGTTGCTAGTGGTTGAGGTGACTGATTCAAGGAATTGGAAGATTTCGGCGAACTCGATGTAGCACGGTGAAGTAGGCTGTGATGTCGCGAACAAATTTTGCCCCTTTGCAATGATGGACTACTTGACAACTGATGCCCTTTAGTGAGACAATTAATACAGAGTCTTATTCGTTTTATTTGTTCAAACCGTCAAAGACATTTGAAGCGATAACAATTAAAAACCTTATGGCTCCCACTTGAACAGACGCCGCATGGCAAATTAGAGAGCGCAAACGTATGACTCTTCTATTGTTTGCGTCCTCTCGAGCCCCTACTGTTTGTCGGAGTTAGCGAAGCGGAAGCGCTATTGCCAGTGAGTGACTCGAGGTATTAGCAGTGCCTTTTTCAGTACATCGGTGGAGTTTTGCCTAGAAGGTAACCTTTTAAAGTCCAATGATTGTTTCATTTTCTTTTTTGTGTCATCGTCAGCCTTATGTATAACCAAATATATTAGCATGGCTTGGACAATTTCACGTAAAGAACCGAAAATTGCACAGGCGTTGTCAATGAGACTTCGTAATTCAATGGATTCAATGGATTGGATTGTCGAAACGAGCTCTAAGTCTTTCCAACGCTTTATGATAATTTTCATTTGTGACTTGAAACGCTTAACTGTTTCCAAAGCTTGGCCATGTAGGCAATTGCGCAAGTGGTTGAATTTTTCAATATTGGAAAGTGTTAGTTCGCGATCAATAATTTGCTTGAACGACGTGATGAAATTCCTGTATTCTGAATACTTTCCAGAAAAAGAGGGTAATTTCAACTGCGGCAATTTTGAGCTCGCTTGCACTATGCAAGTGGAATCTAAAAGTGTTGCGTTATTGTCCTTCCCCAATTGAGTCTGAATACTCAATTTCGTTGTTACATAGAGATCTTCTAAATCCCCACGGGCGTTGTCTTGCGTTCTCATTTTCTGATTGTATCGACAGTATTTCTTTAAAGTATGATTCGAGGATGCCAAGTCGACACTTGTACTCCGCTGGCGACAGCGCCTACCCAGCAAAAACACGATTACCACAGAAACGAAAGTGGAAACGAGCTAGGCGATGGGAATCGCTTACCCTTTCGCTTCAAGAAGGCCTTATTTTAATGTATTTCGGAACGAATTTCCGTCATCCCTTGTCAAATTTTGTCTGGAGACAAACCGGTTTCGGCGTTGTGCCATCTTCAGTGTCATTTTCGTTCGGAGAACGAATGCCGTACAGGGAAACTAATGTAGAATGCCTAGATAAGTGCATATTTATTTATAGTAAATTGAAATCAGAAAATGTCTTAAAAGATTAAAATTAATAAAATTTTTATAAATTAGTTTTTATACATACTACTTTGTATTCCGCGAAATGAAACAAAGAAGCTAGATAAATAAAATATTGTAGGACATTATACTTTGCATTACCGGCAATGCCTTAAAGAAGCGAAAAAATTCGAAGGAATTATAACGCTATGCCTTCTAGAACACGTTACCACTAAAAGCGATTACCGGGCAACCAAACAGCGCCAACGAATTAAAATGTGTAAACGAATTGCGAGCGAGCGATAGCGAATCTGCTAACAGGCCTATTCTGCTTGTAACCGAACATTTTGTAACAAGCTAATTTTGTTACAAACAATTGTCACCACTTCTTGCAACCGCAATTCTATTTACCTTGGTAACGTTTTAATTTATTCAGCAATTCAGCTATGGAGTTTTGTTGAAATTCTGGTGTTGCATATTTCACGGGGCAATATTTTGTTACCTGCTCATGAGATGGTAACAAAATTTACCGGTTACAAGAGTGTGTAGAATACGAAAAGGGTTTAAAAATTGAAAGTAACTTTACTAACCGCTAACAAAATTTGTGCTACCAACGCAGAATAGGCCTATAAGTAGCAGCTGCAGCAAAGCGAAGTGTGCATACACGTAGAGCTGCACAAGCGACAAATGATCGAAATAGCAGCAGCGGGCTAACGAGAGCAGCACAGTAAAGTGTGCAGATAATGTGCGAGCGCGCGTCAGCGTATCAGCTAAGTAGTGGCAGCCAGTGTTCCCGCTGGCAATTTTTAGTGGTGGCCAGATTCGATTTTAAAAGTGGCTAAAAATGGCTAAAATTTTTTGCTTTTGGCTAAAGAAAATGGCAAAAAACTTTCATTGCAAATGAAAATATGTATTAAATTTATTTTTTCTAATTCAGGTACAAAATTATTTACATATAATGTAAAGAACACAAAAAATTTGCATACGTTAGCTTGCATTTTATATATATATGAATTTATTTCAGTACACACATACAAATGTAGTTTGCAGTCTTATTGCATGACGCTTCATCGGAATCAGTATCGGTCGCGTAATCGTCTATATCTAAGGTTGTTTTAACAAATTTCTTTGAAAAATAACTAAAATAAGCATAGAAATACCAAAAAATGTGTGTTCGTGTTTACTTGTACATTTTCTCAAGCAAAAAAATCCTACTCGGCAACAGCTTTGAATTTGAAGCGCTTTTCAATGAGGAATAGTAGTTATAATACACACATATGTACATTTTAGTGCTGGATTGACTTAAGAGTGCAACATTTTTTTCAGATGGATGATGAATTTTGAGCATGGAAAAAGATATTCACTTTAACATTTAAAATCATTTTAAGAAGTGGCTAAAAAAGTGGTTTTATTCCTTTGGGGGTTGAGATTAAAAATTACTTATTTATAAATGAGGCATGATTCAGTAATAAAAGGTTTGATCGGAAAAACGTTTTCTCGCTCCCCCTTGACAAAATCGACGTTTTAGTAAGGCACCGTTGTGTGTGCACCCTTTTCTAAGATAGTTTCAAAACTCTACTGTCACAAGTGAACAAACCTTTAATTATTGAATCTGTAAATGAGGTACGTTTTTAAAGTCTTTTAAATATTATTAAGATTTTTGCTGACTTATGAATAATTGCTTAATTTTACCTTTTTACGCGCCAAATAAATGTCGATTTGCAATTCCCAAAAACATCGGTGTTGAGAAAAAAACATCGATGTTAGCAGCTCATATAAAAACTTCTATGCATCGATGTTTCCATCGTGTGTGCTTAGCAGAATAACCCGAAAATGCAAAGCCGCGGTGAGTGCAAAGTACAACTGATTCCCCGTTTCTTTTTAGTTTCAGGTGGAGGGGAAAAATCGTACAAATTGTACACTTGGTCCCAATCACCCTTCTCTGACCTTGGATATTGCAATTTGCCGCCAACTATTGAATGTCTCCGGATGTTCGAAATTACCACGATGAAATCCACCAATGCGAGCCTCCAGCGATGACGAAAATGATGGGGGTGCCCGACTAATAATTTTATTTAAGAATCGTGCCCCACGTTGCGCGCCAAAAGATGTAGGATCGCAAAATATAATAAAAACTATATACCAAAAGGCTAGTTCTAAACGGGTATGAAATAAAAGGCGAACGATGCGCTCCGATTGACTTCCAAAACGAGTGTTTATAATTCAATTTGTTAGTTACAACCAGTGATCGGTTTAAAAAATATTTCTGTGTGGTAGAATCTGGAAAAAAATGTGGTAGATTTCAAAAAAATGTGGTAGATCTCAGTTTTTGGAGAGTTTATTTTTTATTTTTTGTATGTACTACGAAACAGAAAATATAATAAGTATTAATAGGGTCGCGACAGTTTAACAAGTTTTGCCTATTTTCCTTTTGTTTGTTTAAGGTTTATTAATTTTTTACAAAAGTATAGCCCATTGTCTAAAAAACCATATAAATCCGAATTTCTAACTTTCTACAAAAATTAAAAACATTATGCAACGTTTAACATAAATTGCAAATTTTTAAATTAGAATCTCCAGAAAAAAAGTTTTAAATTTTAGTTCATGTAATAAAGTGCAAATTTTAAGTTGCTAAAAACTGCGTTGAGTTTTGGAATTATTTTTCTTGACAGTCTAAAGCAGTTCCTTCCTTATAAACAATGCATAACAAGCTAGAAGTGATTTCGACATTTCTCTCTTTTGAACTGCGACTGAAATGTCAACTCTTAACCCTATACTATTCAAAATTTTAATATTTTATTTTATACAAATTTTCAATTGTGAGCTTTGCGACTAATTTTAAATACATAATAAAATGAAAAGGAATTACGGCCGGTGCGATTGTCAAGTGAAACGACAACGGTGTGAAAATGGCTGCGATGTTTCATTAGGAGACTCTTCACGTGTGGGCGTGACTTTATTTGTTGCCCATCGTAACCGAGTATTTCTAAACGGACGCGTCTGTTCCCAGGTGCAGGATTTATCATACCGAGTATGAAAAGAAAATCTCCAACTCATATACATGGATAGACCAAATTTCAAATGGAGGTCTGATAAAACCTAAACCTAGAATTCCTTGTTGACATAAAGAAACTGAAAGTAATTTTTAATAAATTTAATGGAAACGAAATTTCGAATTGCAAAAATTCAATAGCTAGATTATTGGAGTTAAGTTCTGATGTAAATTTAGAAGAATCAAACTTTTTTTAATGTCTAATATACTTTAAAATTAAGTATTTGAATAAAAAAATAAATGCTCAAAAACATTGGGATAGTAAAAGCAAGAAAATTGTCAAAACGGTTTTATAAAAGTAGTGTGTTTAATTTCAAAGAAATTGGGCCGTATGCATAAAACCTAAGCAAATGCTTTTACTTAAAATTTCAAACCTTTTACTCGATTTGTTAAAATAAATTTAAGTGAAAGGTAAGAAATTTTAAGTAAAAGCAGTTCTTAGTTTTTATGCATATGGTGGGTGCATATAATGGTGTTAATTTCTTTGTTTACATTTTTTGACATTACCGTCAGCTATGAGAGAGCTCACCTGAATTATCACTTCTACCTTGTTGAATATACCTTGTTTATAAAGACATTTTTCGAAAATACTTTGAGAGATTTCTCCACCCTTGCGGAGTACTGCCAGCTTTCCTTTTTATCACATCATGATTTAGCGAACAAAGGTGGTGCGTTACACACACTGCTATTTGGGTTTTGCCTATTCTCAAGGAAATGTAAACAACGCCTCAGAAACTTTGAATGAACTGAAATTCACTAATACTTTCACAAATCTCCGATATTTAATATTTTCTTCATTAATTCTTTTTATAAATCATATATTTTGCATTCTAAGACAATTGAAACACGTTTCCCGTCGACAAATTGAATATTAAGAAAATTTACTGTTTGACAGGTTATTTTCATTTGTCAATGTTATTGTGGCTTATTAATATTTTATTTTTAATATTTTTATTGACCTTTGTACCAGGATTGTTTATTAGGAAAAATTGAAAAAGCAACAAAGTCTAAGCAACAAGAGTTCACGGGGTGTACATAGCTCAGTGGTTAACGCTTCTGACTTTGCACATCGATTACGCAGGTTCGATCCCTGCTGAAGTCTAGAAAAAAAGAAGTCTGATGGAAGTTTGGTGAGGAGATGTGGTGATCTCCGAAATAGCTGCTATAACTTCTACCGCTTAGACTTTGTTGCTTTTTCAGTTTTTCCTAAAACTGTGTTTGCATTGCTCAACTTTGCGTTCAACATTTGCGTTCAACTCAGCGCAGGGTTGCACGAAAAAAGTTGAATGGCGAAAAATATCAAAATATGAAAAAACATCAAAATATTCGCCATAAAAAGGTGTTTGCATTGTTCATCTTTGCATCCAACTTTTAGTTGAATGGCCTTTCAACTAATTGCTTCCAACAAAGTTGGTCGCCAGCCAACATTTGGCCATTCAACTTTTTTTTCGTGCAACCCTGCGTTGAGTTGAACACAAATGTTGAACGCAAAATTGAAAAATGCAAACACTGCTTAATAAACAATAGTGGTACAAAGCTCAATAAAAAAATTAGTTTATTTTTATTTTATCCTCCCATTCGGCTTTGTTTACTTTTAAATCTGTTAAAATATTTAAATCTCATCGCCGCCGGGAACGCGAAATCTTGTGTTCTCTCATTCTTGTTATCACATTAGTGGTATTCACCAAAGTGAGAAAGTGGCCTGGCAGTCTTGTAAAAGAGCAGATGTGTTCAAGCAACGCCTGTTGTCTTTTGCCAGAGTGCCAGGCTACTTGCTCAATTTGGTGAATACCACAATAGTATTTAGATTTGGACAATTTTGGCTTCCAAAATTGAAAACATAAAAAAATTATGTCGAGCAAAAATTGAACAAGTAGAAAACGCGAATAAGTGGTAGACTTCAGACCTTGTGTGGTAGAAGTGGTAGATGCTCAAAAAAGTGGTAGATCTAACACAATAGGGGTATTCTCTGAGTCTTGCAAAGCCCTTGCACGGTGCACGGATTGTACGGTTTGCAAAGCTGTCCCATACGAAAACCGGTTTTTACCGTGCAAGTCTTGCTTTGCAAGACTCAGAGAATACCCCTAATGTGGTAGAAGTCCGATCACTGGTTACAATAGATAAATGCCCTTTCTCAGCATTACAACGAGTGTGCTTACTTAAATACATATGTATATGAATATGAATGTGCTATGTACATACAATGCTCAACTTAACGAGAAATGATTTATATACGGAAAAAGAGTACAAACTCTGAGAGTACATAAATGAGTGCTTCTTAACAACTTATGACATGTCAAATATGTTTAGCAGCTGTTCTTAACTGTGACCAAATACATATAAATCAAACTTTCAAACTTTATACAGAGCTTAGGAAATTTTTCATTAACATGTTGAACTTTTTAATCTAAATTTAAATAAAATGTTCGGGTACGTAGTTTATAACATGTTAAATTTTAGTATAACACCGTGAGACAGTCAATTTTACACACGAAAAAATCAATATATTCACAAAACTGGGGGCCTAATATAGTATCTTTTTAAAGCACTTTGAAATTTCTAGAATATGATTTAATAAAAAGATTATTCAAAAGATTCGATGCGTTGTAGAAGAACAATATGGATATCAATTAAAAGGAAAAATTCTGTAGAATAGAAAAAAATATTAATTTTTGGGTGCACCGGGACGAATAAGTATTGAAAATGTCCTTTTAAAACTTTATCCTTAAATATCCTGGAAAATTTCCAATATTTATTTTTGAAAAAAATATATGTCAGGGACTAGTATGTTAACTACCACATCCTCGAATTTCATTCTTCTAACTTTATTAGTTTTGGGTAAAAAAATTTTACACTTCTCTTTATAAGATATTGAGAGTTACAATATACATAAATGAAGATACTGGAATCGTTATTTTGAAACCATGTATAGGTATGTTTTGCTTTTGCAAATATGCATACCAGAAGAAAGGGTATTTAATCGGATTTAGAAATCGGTAAGTAATTTTTTTTATGTATTTTTTAATTTTAAGTGTGTGAAGCTACTGGCTTAACTTGATAGAATTCACTCCGTTTAGTTAAGTGAATTGTCAGGATTTATTCCCAGAATTTAAAGAACTATAAGAATATTAATAATAATTTAAAGCAAAATACAAAAATGAATTAAAACTCCAATCCGATAGTTGCGGCCGTCCTCTTCCTCCATTTTCTTCTCCCTTTATCCAGGGTTACCATCTATAGCTTGTACGATAGCCTTGCCACCTGTAGTTGACAGCTCGGCCTTTCCTGACGGATCGTATCCCCTGGATGATTCCCCATCGTCAACATCGTGAGCTTCACTGGTTGATGTCTCAACTTCCAAGTAATCTTCCATCAGACCATGGGCACACCAGGGTTTCATTCTGTCGTTGGTGAATACGCCCACATAGCGCTTCCGCTGTCGTGGTACATCTGGCAGATCTTCCACCACATAGCGGTCGTTGGGTAGAACCTTTGTCACCAGATATGGCCCTTTGTACGAAGGATCAAGTTTGTGAGATGTGCCAGTAAGTGGAGGAACATAGTCCACTACAACCAGGTCTCCTTCGTTGTATTGCCTGGGTGGTTTATGTGTTGCGTCGAATCGGCGCTTCCATTTAGCTCTTTCTACATTAATTCGCCCAGCTGCCTGATTCATTCTGTAGTCCTCGTGTTGAACGATAGCGTCGTCAACGTCGTCTTGGACTGCTTAAATTAAACGATTAACTGTGACGTCGCGAAGTTTGAAGTTGAAAACCAAACTATTCGGACTCTGCCGTATTGTTGCATTGCTTTGGGAATTCAGGCACCACTGAAGCTGCGGTTGTGCCTAATCCCAATCCTTGTCAGATCTTGTGCTACATTTGAGCGAATCCAGGATTGTCTTGTTAACGCGCTCAGCTTGCCGGTTTGCGCGTGGCGTACGCACTGCTACCTTAACATGCCGTATATCGTATTTTTCAGTAAATCTCTGAAACTCTTTCGAAGTGAAAGACATGTCTCTGCCGGAAACGAGTAGTTATGTATTCCTGTAGTATATTTACCACCGGAGTCGTCTTAGTGTTGCGTAAAGCTCGCAGTACTACATACATACTTCGTGAAAGCACAAACAATTACCAATATATAACAATTGCCGTGCTTGCTTCGTTGGAATGGCCCCAGATGATCCAGGTGTACGGTTCTGAAAAGAATCGGTACAACTTCGCTAACATGCATTTGCGCTTCCTTTGTGCCCTCGATTACTTTATCTATACAACACTCTGGACAGGATGCTATGTAGGACTAAACATACGCACGCATTCGTGGGAACCAAGAGCCCTTGGAAAAACGTTCGCAGGTTTTGTCCACCCCGAAATGTCCTGCTCCGTCGTGGCACGCTCTGGCTAAGCGCCATTTTACGCCGGAACTACCAACCTTTTGTTCCCGTCAATTTTGCGAAATATCCGCTGGCTTTGCAGAACATAGTCGTCCTTAAGTTGACGAGCGTTGGGTGCATCTTTACCATTGAGAACATCAATTATACATTTAAGTGCCCCGTCTTGTCTCTGCATTGCTCCTACCCAATCGTCGTCTAAGTCCACAACTCGATATACCGCCTCAGCGACCGTTGTCGGATTTATAGGTGGAAGGGTTGGGCTTCTACTTAATCCATCCGCTAATGAATTCTTCGTAGCCGCAGGATGGATACATTGAAAATCGTACTCCTGCAGTTTGAGCCACCACCTGGCTACTCATGGCAACAATGGCGTTGTCGATTTTGTGACTGCTACAGCGTTGCAATCGGTTATAACCTTGAAGTTGTGTCCAATTAGATACGTCCGGTATCGTTGCAGTGTTTCAACTATTGCCAAAACCTCTTGCTCGTGGCTGGCATAGTTGCGTGCGGCGTCATTACAGTGCCGACTGAAGTAAAACACCGGTCTCCATTCTGTACCGTCGTCGTTTTGCATAAGCACACCAGATAACCCTATAGAGATGGCGTCTGTATGCACCTCGTGAGGCTTCGTGGCGTCGTACATCGTTAGCACCAGCTTTGTAGTTATAATCGCTTTCATCTTCTCAAAAGCGTCGTCTTGTTCTTTTCGCCAACCAAACTCCGCTTTTTTTCAGCAACATCGTAAGTGACCGTGCCACAATGCTGAAATCTCTTACAAATTTTCGGAAATAACCAGTTACTCCAAAAAATTGCGGCACCGCCTTTGTTGTTGTGGGCTTCGGAAATTCTTCAATTACTTTCGCCTTGTTTTCGCCTGGACCTGCTGAGCCAAGAATGTGCTTTTCGATGGTCTAAGCATGAGACCTGTTGCTTTTACTGCGTCCAAGAACTCTGTTAGAACTTTAACCCTCGTCGACTATATTGGTGCCTATGATCACCTCATCGACATAGTTGATCACTTTATCACGTTGCTTGAGCGTACTAATTAAGTTAACAATAACTTCCTGGAAAACCATTGGAGCGTTTACTAAGCCAAAAGGCATAAGATTGTGCTCAAACAGCCCCTCGTGCGTTAAAAATGCTGTGTACTTCTTCGACACCTCGTCCATCGGTATTTGGTAATAACCCGAGGTCATGTCAAGCGTTGTGAAGAATTTATTGCCAGCAAGGCGGGATAGTTGCTCTTCGACTATCGGCATAACATAATTTTTCTTTACTGTTACCTCATTTAGTACGACTTCCGGCTTCTTCACCAGAAGAACGGATGCTGCATGTGGGGAGTTACTTGGCCGGATTATATTGTTGTCCAATAGTTCCTTTATAATTTTTGATAGTACTGGCCGTTGCGAAAAAGGCACCTGGTATCGTTTACCCAAAATAGGCTGAGACTTTGTTACTTCTATAGTCATGTGTGCACTATTACACCTGCCAAGCTTGCTGATGTCTTCCGCGAAACATTCATCATACTTTGATAGAAGATTCAGTGCCTTGTTCTTATCTTCTTCAGATAAGCAGTCGGATGTATTCAAGTATACACCCTTGATCTCTTCTAGATGCAGAACTCCGTTGTCAATCACCATGTTGTAGTCGTTGTTCTGTAGAACGTCGCGACCCTGTAAAATATCGTAGGGTAATAACTTATCATCGACAATATACAGTGTCACCTGACGTGGAACGTTGTCAACTGACGCAACCACGCTGACCCTCTTCGTTACCTGTACTTCTGAGCCGTCGAAGCCCGTGAAGCACCTGTTATCTTCTTGATTCTGCATCCCCGTTGCCGCTGACGAGCGTATAAAAGAGCATACGCTGCCCGTGTCGATGAAAGCTTCCAATTGCTTTAAATTCATATCAACTCTCTTTATAACAGGAGGAGCTTCACTGCGTTCGTCGTAGTCGCCAATCTTGACAAATGATGTCTTTTTGTTGCAGCTTTTGGCTTCATGAGTCTTCGAGCATATAGTGTATCTTGGTTTACGTTGCGGTTTAGTGCACTTAACTGCAATATGCCCATACTCGTTACAATTGAAGCACTTTATAGACGTTGGCTTCACGTTGGATTTTGTTTCGATCTTTACTGCTTGTTGGACTGGTGCCGTTGATGCCACTGGTATGCCGCTGACTGCTGTTAAATTTTTGAGTGCACCCAGAATTTGACTGCATGTTGTGATGTTTTGGATAATGCACCGTCATTGAGACCGCTAATTATGTGCGTGATGATGGATACGTCGTCCACCATACCTTGACGACCTATCGTCAGCATTGAATAATAATACTCCAGATAATCTTTTCCGTTTCTACGTTTACGCTTCATGAGCGCTTTGTGTGTTTATGCTGCGTTCTGCGTTGACGGGAAATCTATGTTACATGCTTCTACGAATTGCGACCAAGACCGGAAAACCGGTTGAGCATCCAGCCACCGTTTGGCCATGCCCTTCATTTTGTGCTGGACTGCAACCAAAACCATCTCCTCTGGCCACCCGTAGCACGGTTGTAGCTGTTCAGTTCGTATTACAAACTGCGTTGCAGACGTAGAACCTTTGAGCGGGTCAAACTCAGGCATTATACCAATCATCTCCTGGATCGACATCTTTGGACGTGATGGACTGCGTGAATTATTGGCTGATTCCCCCACAATAATGGTTAAGCCTGGTCTAACATCGCCGCTGTCGTTGGACACATGTTGCATTTCACCGATATCTGTTGTGGGTGTCGAATTGCGATTAACCATACTAATAGCTGATGTCAAACTCGTCACTGCTTCTCTCAAGCTATTGATTTGCGTTTGCAAATCGTTTGCGGACGTCATAGCGTCATCTTCGAGCTCCGTTGAATCGATTTCATCCGTGCCCAAAACTTCTTGCAGCTTTAAAACTTTGCTAGCCTTAGTACCAGCCGTTGGCAATTCGTTAGCTCTTAGCAGCGCATTAAGCTGAATGACCCTAAAAGTGACCAGCTTTATCATATTTAAACAAACTTTATTAGTGAAAATTTAAAAGTCGTACTGAATTGACTTTCACCGTCCTTTTATTTCTGGCCTTCACTGTAGGAAAAGTCCTCGCGCTATTGATTTTCACTCTTTTATTTGTACTTGCTACAAATTCGTTGTGCTTTCGTATTCGTTGGACTTTCTTATTAGAATGGTGCACACACTAAAAATACACTCGCTTTTGAGTTTATGTTTTAAATTTTAGCCGTTGACTCAGTGCTGCTGCGAAGCTAAATTGACGTCGAACCGTAACTCGTAGCGGCGCAGTCAAGCCATCTGCAAAGACGTTGCCGTCGTTTGCGCCTATGTTGCTTCAACCGCTTGCTCTTTGCGTGTCTGAACTTGCACGCTTCATCTTTTTGATACGTTGCTCTGGAAATTGCGTTCCCAGCACAATGGTCCAATACCTTAGACCTTATGCTTCGTTGTGGCACCTTTTCGCAACACTAAACCTGGCTGCTCGTTGAGACTTCCACACAAAGATGCAAAGATGATGTTGCTCTGTTTGCTTGTACGTGCACCTTTGCGCTTCAGCAACTCTTTGATCGTTGAAGATTCTCGTCGTTTTTGTGCTTGCGCACCGTTGAACCACCGCGACGCTTTCGTTGTAGGCGTTTTGCTCCACAAATCCACCTTCTGAGATGTGAAGCTACTGGCTTCACTTGATAGAAATCACTCCGTTTAGTTAAGTGAATTGCCAGGATTTATTCCCAGAATTTAAAGAACTATAAGAATATTAATAATAATTTAAAGCAAAATACAAAAATGAATTAAAACTCCAATCCGATAGTTGCGGCCGTCCTCTTCCTCCATTTTCTTCTCCCTCTATCCAGGGTTACAATCTATAGCTTGTACGATAGCCTTGCCACCTGTAGTTGACAAGTGTTTTTCTCAAATTTTTATATACGAAGTATACAAATACCCATATCAGAAGAAAGAAGGTTTCATTTCGTTTGCAAGGATATCAACTTTGTAAAAATCTATTGGTAATTTTTTGTTTAAAATATTTTTTTTATAAAAAAAGGTATTTTTTCCGTTTAAATGTTTTTTCTCAAACTTTATATACAAACTATACAAATATGCATATCAGAAGATAAGAAGGGGGCCTAATCACGTTTACAACGATACCAACTTTTTAAAAATCAGTTCAAAATTGTTTGAAATATAAGGTTTTTAATTTTTCGAAGACCCGACCTTTGGCCCCCTATAGCACCTGTAATATAAGTCTGCAAAAAAAAGTTATAAACCCTTTAAATAAGAGCAAAAGGCGGTTAACGGCTGTATTTTTAGCTTTTTAGTTATTCACATATAATAATAAAAAATAATTTTTTACCAAAGATCCTATTTCGAGCTTCGAAGACCCATATCTCGATTTCGGAGCCTAACTTCGAAAAACGGAGAAATAACTTTTTTACCTATGACTCAATCTGTTAAATAATTGGTTTGGTCCAATTACCAGCGGAGTGCTGTATAGTGTAATGATTCATTTATGGATATTGTAACTATCAATATCTTATAAAGAGAAGTTTAAATATTTTTTTATCTAAAACTAATAAAGTTAGAAAGACGAAATTCGAGGATGTGGTAGTGTGTTAGTCCTTGACATATATTTTTTCCAAAAATAAATATTCAAGGATAAAGTTTTTAAAAGGACTGTGAGGTGTAATCAGCTGGTGGCCCATGAAATGTAGTGTAGACAGCTTTTACGAGTAATCAGCATTGATTCTTTTATTTGAAAGTATTCTCTATTTATACAAAATTTCTTACACTAATTTACACTTATACTTATAAACTACAAGCATTTACATAGTATGCAAAGTCAGCATATTTCTTCATAGTTATTTCGACTGTTGACAAACCGACACGGTCGATTACTCACGTGAGTTGGTCAATGCGACGGCTTGAGTAATAATAATGACAAATGTAAACAATGGCTTAGCTGTGTGCGGTCGATATTTAGTGTAATACTACACCTTCCTCCTTAAGAATAGATATATACGATTGCAGTCAATTGTATATATCTATTAGAAAGACTTAATGACCTACTTAAGGTTTGCTTGAGTTTACAAAATTTTAATTGCTTTTCGGCTATTATTGCAATTATTGCATAAAGAGTTTGTTGTGTGGGTTTTTATCTGTTTACATTTGTTTCACATGTGTCTTTATTGTGCTGACTTTGCCTTTTTTTTGAGCATGATATGTTGTATTTGTTTTCTTTGGCTCGTGTGCCTGTTTATTAATATGAGTAAACTGGAGTGCTTATTGTTTGGGAGTTTTTTTTTGTTATTACTAAGGTTTTATACTGTTTTAAGTCTATTCTTATGAATTACAATTTCTTTTATTTTTATTTTTTTTATTGGTATTTCCTATGCTATGTGGTATTAAAGTAAAATTGTTATTCTTATCAATACTTTTAACTTTATAGTATCCGTTATATTTATTTTCTAGCTTATGGGAGGCCTCTTCTCTAACTAACACTAAATCTCCTATGTTTATTTCCTTACTGTAGCTACTTTTGTCATAATTTGTTTTTTGTTTTTCTTTAGCCTCTTGGACTAATTTCCTAGCTCTTTGCTGTGCTATTTGAAGTCTATATTTTACTTCTTTGTCGTAAGCTTCGTGATTGTACAATGGGCTGATTTTATTTTCTTTTAGAAAGTCGTAATTTGGTGGATTTTTTGCGAATATAAGTTCAAAAGGACAATATTTATGTGTGGTTGATGGCGTCGTATTGTAACAATACGCGAAATACCTGAGGTATTCGTCCCAATCATCTTTGTCGCTGGATATGTATGAACGTATATATTCATTGAATGTCCTGTGACTGCGTTCTACAGTACCCAAGGTTTGATGATGATACGGTGTTGAAGTTTTATGCTCAATTTTCAACAGTTTACACAGTTCTTTGAATGAGTTATTTTTGTATTCTGTGCACATGTCCGTCATGATTGTTTTCATGTGTCCATAAATCAAAACGAAATGCTCGAACACGGCTTTAGCGACTGTTGTTGCGTGTTTGCTTGGGACTGGGATCGCTACCAAGTATTTGGTTAGATATTTGGTCCGACTGTATCGATATGTACAATATCGAATGCCTTCGGAGGTGTCTCCGTTATTGTCATTGGCTCCTTTATGTGCTTATTAGCTTTATTTTTCTTACAGTGGATGCAGTTCTTTACGTATTTTCTTACGTCATTTTTCATATTTGGCCAGCTATATTTCTGCTTGATTTTATCTGTCATGCGATTTATTCCTGGGTGGCCACCACTAATAGGATCGTCATGATATTTATGCAGAATTTCTTTAATTTTCCCGGGATTTGTCACATATATAACCTCTGGGGTTAGTGCGATTGTTATATTTTTGAGAACTTTATTACCCATTTCTATAAATTTGCCTACTGCAGTATAATTTCTTTTAAACAATTTGTCCCCTAAGGACAACTGTATTTGTACAAGTCCTAAATTACCGGCTTCTCTTTCAAGCCTGGTAAAGAATTGTCCTAAGTCAATCTTATCCTCAACAATTAGGTTGCTTGTATCCAAATAGCTAAAAATTTTCTTTCCTTTTTTGAAATATAATTTCGGAGGATTGAAAACGAGCTCGACATGTCTTTTTACTTCAAATTTATTTAGCGCTTCGTATATTTTGGGGTTCTCTTTGTGACTTTCTTTATTTTCAATATTACTGCTGGTATTTTTTGCTGCTGATTTTGTTGTTATTTTTAGTATTTTACTTGCTTCCACTGACATATCTTTTAGGTTTGTAATTGTTATGCGAGATAATGCATCCGCAATGTGATTTTCCTTTCCGGCGATATACTCCACTTCAAAATCGTACTCCTCTAAATCGAGTTTACTCGTGTTAATTTAGACGAAGGACTCTTCATTGAGAATAGGTATGTTAAAGAACGGTGGTCGGTTTTCACTAGAAATTTTCTGCCATAGACATATGGCCTGAAGAAGGTTATGGCCCAATGGATTGCGGCCAATTCTTTTTCTATTGTGGCTTTGTTGATTTCACCTTTTGTGAATGACCTAGAAGCGTAAGCAATTGGTAACTGTTTGCCATCGTGTTCTTGGCTAAGGACTGCCCCACAAGCGTACCCACTAGCGTCTGTTGTTATGCAGAATTCTTTATCGAAATCTGGGTATTGCAAAAGTTTTGGACTAATTAATGCTTCCTTTAAGTAGACAAACGCTTTTTGACATTCTTCTGTCCAATCGAAGGAAACATTCTTTTTGCAAAGCCTAGTTAATTTTCTTGAGTGTTCTGCAAAATTCGGTACAAATCTTTTGTAATAATTGCAGAAAGCTACGAATCTCTTAACTTCATCGGCTGTTTTTGGTGTTGCGTAATTTTGGACTGTTTCGAATTTGCTTGGGTCGGGTAATATTCCCTTGTTTGTACATTTATGTCCTAAATATGTTACTTCTTGGCTTAAAAATAGACATTTATCTGGATGTAATTTTAGGTTGTATTTTCTGCAAGTGGAGAACACGTCTCTTAAGTTTTTTAGCATATGGTTTTCAGAACAACCTAATACAACCAAATCATCCATGTAGAGAAATGCTTGAGATGGTTTGAGGCCTGCAAATGCTAGTGTCATCATTCTTCGGAATGAATTCGGTGCTACTTTTAATCCGTAGGGTAGTCTTTTGAATCTATATGTGCCATTTTCAGCTGTGAATGAGGTTATATCCCTCGAGTCTGGGTGTAATTATATTTGATGAAAACCTGACATAAGGTCCAGGCATGAAAAATATTTTACTCTTCCAAGTTGATCTAAAATATCGTCAATTCTTGGAAGTGGGAATTTGTCTGCTGCTAATTTTTTATTTACCTGTCTGTAGTCAACCACTAATCTCCATCTTTTTTCGGTTGTCCCTGGAAGTGATTTTTTAGGGACTAGTAAGATTGGGCTATTGTATTCTGATATGGGGGGTTCTATTATGTCATCTTCGAATAACTTATTTACCTGTTTGCTTATTTCTCCTTTTTGTGTTTGAGGCAATCTATAATTTTTATGTAAACAGGAGTGTCATCCTTCATGTATAATTTTTGTTTGTAAAAGTTATTAGAGGAAATTGGTTCTGTTTCTAGTGCAAATATGTCTATGAATTCTGTGCATAATGTTGTTAGCTGAGAGTTAGCAAATTTTGGAAAGTTTTTGGTTAATCTTTTTAATTTTTCTGTATCATTGCACTTTTTATTGTGTGTGGTTGTTTCAATTAGTGTGTAGTCATCTATATTTTCAGTATTAATCTTGTAATTTTGAATAGTTTTGTTTGTATGTGTTGTGTTGATGATTCTAACGAAAGTTTGATCCTTATTTGTGATTGTGTTTGCTATGAAAATGCCTTCAGATAGTTGTTGATGCGGTATGAAGATGTTTTTGTTATCGGTGTTTACTTTAACTTGCCTAATGACTTCGGACCTAGCAGGGATCGTAATTGTATTGACAGACAGACAATTTGTTAGGTGCATTGTTATTGTTTGGGGAAAATCATATGGTCTTAGGATTAATTTATCTTCTGTTTTTCCGTAATCTAAAATACTTTCTTTTTGTATTTCTTTATGAAATCTAGTCCTATTATTCCATCGCATGGTATTGGAAAGTCGTCTTCTACGACATGGAATTTGTGGTAAATTAGAAGGTCATCACCTTTTAAATCCGCTTTAACTGTGCCTAATGTGCTGGTTATACCCTGACCAATGCCCTTTATATCAGTAATTTGCTCTGTATTTATTTTATGATTATTACCAACTTGATATTTTTTAATAATGGAGATGTCTGCTCCTGTGTCTATTAAGAAATTTGAAATTGAATTATTTAATGATGTCCTTGTAGATATATAGCTGTTTAGATGTAGATTTAGTACGCATATTTTCCTATCCACTGATTTTGGAGTGGAGTTTCCTGGTTTTCCGTCTGGGTGCAGCTGCGCACGTTACGGGTCTGGTTATAAGGTCTATTGCCGTTTTGGGTTTGTGATCCTCTCTGGGTATTATTATTATTATTAGACCTAGAGTTATTGTTGTATCTTGGTTGTGGTCTGAATCTCCTACCTTGGTAACTTCCATAGTTGTTACTTCGGTAACCTCCACGGAAATTACTACGGTACTGACTTTGTTGTCGTAAATTCAAAATTGTGTTTGAGCTGCCCGTTATTTCGGTACAGCTGTTGGTAAATTTGGAGATTGCGTCGTTCATTGTTGTGAACGTTCCCGCTTGCATGATCATTTTGACCTTGTCATTGGAGCAGTTTTTACACATAGCTTTGACTGCTGCTTGTGTTGAATATCTCGTTGCTAAGTCTGGATTAAGTCCATCCGAGATATAAGCTCCTTCTAATGATCTGGTGATTTTTTGTATTTCGGCGGTGTACTGATTTGCAGTTTTGCTGCTTTGTTGGATGTTCAGAAGTTTTGCTGTTAAAACTTCTACTGATTCACCCTTTATTGCAGTTTTTAGTTTTGCTTTCATTTGTGCTATTGTGCTTTCATTACTAATGAAGTTTCTTGCCGTGCCTTTTAGCTTGGTTTTTATCATGGTTATTGCTAAGGCTTCGTGGGCATCTTTGATTTGATCAAGTATATCAAGGGCGTCTAGGAAACTGCGTAAATTCTCCGGCTTACCATCAAACTCTGGTAGTACTGATGAAGCAGTTTTAATAAACTCAACTACTCTTTGTGGCATTGTAACGTTTATATTAAGGCTTATCGTATTGATCACCTGTCTTATTGTTTTTAGAGCTTCTAAAATTATGTTCAAATACTTTACTATTGTTTCTATTTTTATAGTAGCATTTTTATTTATGCATTTGTACGACTTACTAGCTTTTGTTTTTTCTTCACATAATGCGTCGTATATTTCTTGCAATTGATTCATTTCTTGGTATATAGAATTTTTGCTTAGACGCGTTGGTGTACATCGTTCAATTGTCTCAATTTATTCTTTATATAGTTTTTTATTAAAATAACAATTACGACAATTAAAAATGTAGTTACGCATGAAAAATAGTTAACCATTTATTTGAAAGTTCTTCCTTATTTCCTATATTAAGGTGTGGTTCGTATCTAACCAGTTTATTTTCGTGGTTTTTCTCTGCCGCATTTTCCTTACCTACTTCGTACCCTGCTATTCCTATTAGGATGCCGTTTAATGCGATTTTGCACCATGCCATTTTCTAAATAATACCTTTAATTTTTTTTCTTTTATTTTTATTTATTTATTGACAAAAAACATTCCAATTTACTCGATATTAATTTTATTTTCTGTTTCTTAATTCTTTTATTTTTTTCTTTAATTCTATCCTATCTGCTGTATTAGTAGTCAAGTTTAGTATCCTAAAGGTTTCAGCTATTTCCTTCCTTTTTTTAAATTGTCTACCTGCTCGTTTCCTTTTTTGATTTTTATTGGGGTGGGTATTTTAGGAATATCTTCCTTTTTATTGAGCTTATTCCGTCGCCGATACTCTTCTATGGTAATCGGTGTCGGACCTGGCTTTATATTTTTACGGTTTTTTTAGAAAATTTTCCGAAATTTTTATAAATTCTTTTATAGTGTCTTCGCACTTTTTAAATATCCTATGGAACTCTTCTTCGGTAGTGATTTCTTGCATTATAGAGCGAAAAATAAAAATTTCTGCTCTTGGTTAAGCGCCGTGAGGCTGCCCAATTTAATCTGACATTAGTTGAGCGCCGTGAGGCTGCCCAATTTAAATTATTAATTATACTTATAGATAGTGGCTGCCAGTCATGCTGCCAGTCAATATGACGCTGCCAGTCAATATTCCACCCTTTTTATGCTGTGTTGCCGCAGGATCGCATAAAGGTTCGCTGGATTGTCACCCTGCCGCTGCCAGTCAATATTCCACCCTTGTTATGCTGTGTTGGCGCAGGATCGCATAAAGGTTCGCAAGATCGTCACCAGGATCGTAATAAGTATTAATTTTGTTGGTTGTTTTGGAAATAATTCCTATTTGACGTTTGTCGATATTTATTCATTTCAAAGTATATGTTTGCAGGATCGCCCTTTTATGCGCCAAGTTTGGACTTTTAGCGGTTTTGCTATAAGCAAATTTTTCGCTAGCTAATTACCAAACTGGCAGGATCGCCATGTGAGGTTTAATCAGCTGGTGGCCCATGAAATGAAGTGTAGACAGCTTTTACGAGTAATCAGCATTGATTCTTTTATTTGAAAGTATTCTCTATTTATACAAAATTTCTTACACTAATTTACACTAATACTTATAAACTACAAGCATTTACATAGTATGCAAAGTCAGCATATTTCTTCATAGTTATTTCGACTGTTGACAAACCGACACTGCCGATTAGTCACGTGAGTTGGTCAATGCGACGGCTTGAGTAATAATGATGACACATGTAAACAGATATATATATGACGTTGAACTCCCGCTGAGTTCATTAGAATTTATTTGGTCATAATGGCTTAGCTGTGTGCGGTCAATATTTAGTGTAATACTACAGGACATTTTAAACATTTATTTGTCCTGGTGCAACAAAAAAATTTAATTTTTATTACTCTACAATGCACCAAATCTTTTAAACAATTTTTTTATTCAATCATATCCTGGAAATTTCAAAGTCCTTTAAAAAATCCTGACGTCAGAGAGAAATATTAAAAACGCAGTTGTACTATGTTTGGCTCCTAGTTTTGTGAATATATAGATTTTTTCGTGTGTTTTAAAAATGTTTGGTCTTTGTCGCACGGTGTAATAAAGTGCAAGTTTTAAGCGGATGGAAAATTGCGTTGATTTTTAATATTTTTGGCTCTTGGGGATTTTGTTATACAAAAAGTACAATTTATAAAAACTGGCATTGATTTATTAATTTTCTTAGTAAAAGTTAAAAATTTTCATGAAAATTTGTTGAATTTTTCAAAATTCTCAATAAAGCTTGGAAGTTTGATTTATATGGGTTTGGTTAAAGCACAAAATATATATATATATTTAACAAAAATCACGATGTACTCATTTTTGCCCCCTACTTAATGTATGTATGTAGGGTAAAGTGGGGCAGATTTGACACCTTTTTTGCAAAGTCATATTTCTCGTATATTTTTGGAGAAAAATTAGATTTTAATAGCTGGTCGTAACTATTCGTTATTATATCGATAATCTAGTAGGCAATAATCTATAAAAAAGCGTGCATATACCTTATTCAATCATTTTTTTAAAAAAAGCCAATTTGTCAAATGTGTCCCGTGGAAGGGGCACCCTTGACTTGTAAAGGGGCACATTTGACCATCAGATTTTTACCTACATAATAAGATTTTATACATTCATAAACTTAAAAAACAAGACGTTATCTCATAAAACATAAAATAAAATTATTTATTTCAACAGTAAATAATCATAAACGCAAATGCTATTTTTCTCATTTGTAGCAATATAAAAATATATAGTAATGAAAATAATATTTAGGCAAGCGAAAACATTAGTAAATAGAATAATATTAGATTATTTAATGTAGCATTCTCCAAAGTTTACATCAAACAAATATTTTGTGCGGCATCGAGATGTGGTAGCTGGATTAGTTGGATTTGGCAGCTTTAGTTCAATTTCACTTCTTAAAGTTAATGCGATGTCTTCTACATCTGGTCTTACAAAAACCCAGTTTATTGTTGACGATCTTCGTAAATAATTTATGCTAAAAGTGTGGTTTCTGAACTTTTCTGTTATTTCACCGATATAGTGAAATGGTTTTTGGTTTTTTGGAGCAAATTTAACCAGAACGTAGTTTCCTATATCTAAATTATCTTCTTCGGTTAATTTGTATTTGGATAAGTCGCTATCTTCGATGTCATAATTTCCTTCGTCTTCAGCAATGGGGCCAATGGAATTAATAGATTCACTGTAGGAAACGTTATCTTCACTTTCTTCAGTCGTTTCAGGTTCAAGTCTACGCGTTTTTTTGCGGATTTCTTCTTTGAGAGCGTTCTTTTTTCTTTTGGTGAAAAGACAATAGTTCGCTTTACTTTTTGAATTGTTTGGTTTTTATTATATTCCAACACCCTTTGCTTCTCAGCTGAACTCGTTATGATGCGGGATGCTCCACTTCTGGCCGTTTTCTTAGAGGCACGCAAACGTAATATTGGGCGTATCATCTCAGGAGTACGGTTTTGCGTTGAATTGTTTTGCGGACTTTCTTGCCTATTCGTTATGGTTTGACTGTTTTCTGTGTCTTCACTGGCATTAACAACTGGGAGAGATTCTTCTTCCGATAAGCTTTCCAACGTAAATTCGTCGTCACTAAAAATTTGGGAGTTGAAGGGATAAATACCTGTAGCTCTAAACCCGTTCAATATATTTTCTGACGAGAACGACCTTTGAAACGGATGATTTGTTAATTTTGCCACGTCATAAATAGTTATTTGTTTTCCTCCGTTTAAGGCAATAAAGTCATTGAAACTCTTTCGGCAAAGTTGTTTGAATGGTCCGAATATCGACACATCTAATGGCTGCAAGCGATGCGAGGTATGGGGTGGAAAGGATAGCATCACAATTCCATTATCTCGGCAAAAGTTAATGCTGGCGAGACTACAGTGAGATGAATGGTTGTCTAGTAAAACGAGAATTGGATTTTCTTTCGAACAATTAGTGTTGCGTTGTATATGTTTGACTACATCGATGAATAATTCTGATGTCATCCAACCCGATTTAGAGTTCAGAGCCAATGACCCCGGGAAGCTTCCATTCGTGAACCTTTCGTTGAATCGTATACGAGGAAATACATACACTGGAGGCAAATGGTTTCCACTGGCACTAATGATCCCCACCAGAGTGACTAAGCTTCCACGCTCTGCAGACGTAGCTTGAGAAACCGCTCGCTGGCCTTTTTGAGCGAGAACCTTTTTCAACAGAGTTTAAATTCATAATGAAAGAAATTTTCTTCTATGTATCTAAATAACCTCTGTTGAATTGAAATACTTACTTTAGGAGGTTCTAGGGCCGTAGTTACTCCAGTCTCATCTAAATTGTATATATCTTTTGGCTGGAAAGAGTATTCAGCATAAACTGTCCTCAGATTTGTGTAAAGTCCTTCAACAGCTGATTTTGTGAAACCTTTAAGTCTAGCCAGGCTTACTTTCTCTGGCTTTCGTAATGAAATAGTTGGATTTCTTTTAAGGAAACCATAAAGCCAGTCCGCACATGCTTCTTTGGGAGTATCCCATCCAACTGGAACGGTGATCTGATTAATTTTTGCATAATCATAAACGAACTTTCTAGAAGTCTGGTAAGATAATCCATAGGCGTAAAAAGAACACTTTTTTATATAATCGGCCAATTCCTCTTCACGTTCCTTCGTAAAAATTTGATGTGATGCATATTTAGACTGATATAAAAAATCGTCTTCCGAATCGCTATTGCCCGAGTCTGACGTAAATTTTAGTGGATTCTGACGTTTCATCCGCATTATTAATGTTGTTCTATTAATACCATATTTTTCCGCTGCCGAAGTTTGTGTCTCTAGCCCATTTTTAATATCCAATATGGCTTTCTTTACATTTTCTTCATCAATTGCGCTTCGGGTTGTCTTTCTCTGATAATTTCTAACCATTTCTGTACAAAATTCATACATAAATAGACCTAATTTAAAGTACTAATATAATAGGGGGTACATTTGACATTCGTCAAAAGTACCCCAAAATGAATGGTCAAATGTGCCCCAAATGAAATTTTCCATTTTCATACTTTTAACTTTTTTATTCCTTTAAATTCATTGTAACTTACCGATATTTCTTAATGCTTAAGCCTCATATTACTAATTAGGAACAGTAACTTTAAAAATGCAATTAAATTCACTTCACAAAATGCTTAGGCAATGTTGCACAAAAATTACATCAGCCAAAGAAAAATTAACGAAGCACGTGTTGCTTTGCAGAACATTTAAGGGGAACTACCAAATTTCGTGTAAACACATGTCATTGCATTAGGCTGCGTTCAGTTTTTTCATTGTGGAGTTTTTTAATCATGTTCACACCGAAAATGGTAAAGTCAAAGCTGCCCCTTAGTCAAATGTGCCCCACTTTACCCTACACAGTCGCACTTAATTATTGGCGCAGAGAATTTTGGTTTTCTTTATATTAAAATTTTCTGGGAATATTTATAAAAATATAGTTCATATTACAACAAAAAACATTAAAAATTCGCTAGACGTTGTGCAAAACTCAGGAAAATTCAATAAATTTGCATACAATTTGTCATTGTAGTATAACTAAGTGTCAGTTAGAAGTTGGTAAAAAGTCGCGTTGAGTTTTGGTAATTTTTTTCAGACAGTTTCTTAAAAAAACAGAAAAAGATTATTGAACGTACTCGTGCGTGAATTCTTTGTTTAAAATCCATTCGTCATTAAAAAAGCAATCGTGTTTTGGATTGTTTGTGTAATTCAATCATTTTAACCGGGACACAATTACAAATTTTCTTTAAATCTACATCATTTCGAGAATTTACATATTTAAAAGAAAACAATCAACTTTTATGAATTATCAGCTACTTGAAACAGTCTGCAGGAAATCGCAGTAGCATACCAAATATGGCGTGTACTCTCGATTACTAAACAGAATTTGTAAAATATACATATTTTACGAGTTTTTTATAACGAGATATCCAAATTTATTTCTTGCTAAAAACAGGTGCATTTCGCGTCCCGGCATGTGTTGTACTGGGACCGGGACATAGCTCTTAAATCCGGGACAGTCCCGCCGAAAACGGGACGGTTGGCAACCCTGGCTTGAACCCAGGCCCTGCGTAGTAGAAGAGCGCACTACTAACTACAGCTTGATATACAGTTCAAAGCGAGCGTGAGCTTTTTATTTTGACCAATATCTTCGTTATTACTTAACTTTTTGCAATAGTTGATACATCAAAAGATAGAGAATTAAAATATCTTTCAGAATTATAGAATAAAAACTAATTTAAAGTGCATAATATGCCTTTTTTTCAAGCTCACACTCAACTGTGTGCGTATGCAAAGCATTCGCATGTGAACGACAAGTTTTGACAAATGTGTGTGAGCGTCTTTAAAGGCTGGTCCACATAGAACTTTCGCGTTGGCTTTGGCGTTGGCGTTGGTTTGACAGAACGCACGTTAAAAGTATGCTTGCTACAATGAACGCTTAGCAGCGAATGCTTGGGCCACTAAATTAACATACTAACGACAGTTAAATTAATATTTCATATCAATAATTGCATTAAAAACGATATTTCTTGCCCGCACTTTATTTATTTGCAACAGCTGACGAGCAACGCACGCGAAAAGAGTTGGTCATCTTTTTGCTTTGTGTTGGCGTGAGCGTTGCCGAATTTTGGCTATGTGGACGGCTGCATTTGAATTCATGTATTCATCTGTTGAAGCGACGCCAACGCCAACGCAACGCCAAAGTTTTATGTGGACGGGCCTTAAGAATACAAATGGAATTCTTTGCATTAGCGAAAGTTCACGCTCACGCTCGCATTGAACTGTATATCAAGCTTACTAACCCACAGCGGCCGAAACTTAAATTGCTGTTTTTATGCTTATTTTTTTTTTTGCCCTGAGGGTCTATTCTCCTTCTGCGTAATTGCCAAGTGATAGAAATTACACTTTAACACCGCATTTATTTCGGTGTTAATTTTATACTTTTTACTTCACGATAACGCAGAACGGCAATTGATCCTCTGGTCATGATACATGATTGTCAGATGACAAATAATAAACAAGATTTTCCTTAAAATGCTCTCCATTTCAAGCGAAAAATCTAAGAGGAACCAAATTGGAGACTCTTTCCCATTCCGCTTTTTAAACAGTTTACGGTGTTTATTTTTTGAATTTTAGACTGCAATGTTTGACATGTCAAATCTTAGCTGCATAAAAGCCCTATCAACTACAAAACCTTAGACCAAATACTAAAAATGTCCATAGAGGGATTGAATATTCTTGTCCATTTCATAAAGCAAACTCTGAAAATCCAGTCACGTTTATAGCGCGAAAAATGCAACCGAATGACTGATGACAATGTTGTTGCCAGTTTTTTTTTGGTGATTGTGATAAATTTTTAATATATTATCATGACATGGTATGAAATGCCACAAATTGTGCAAAATCGATTTTCATTGAGATTGCCTATGCTATGCATGTACATATGTACATATATATGTATGTAAGTATGTATGTACCTAAATATGTATGTGCACATATCCCAATAAACATTTTTGTTAAATCTCAATGTGAGATGCATTTGAGAATCAGTCCTTTTCTCAAATCCCAATCGGTGCTTCTCAAATGCATCTCAACTAACCACTGATAGCGTTCCCAAACTAAAAGGCACATTTTTAATATGGGATTTTCCTCTATTTTTAAATGGAGAAATATTGAATTCTCCACTTTTTCTCAAACGTGAGTGGATTTTTTGCATTTTCAGTAGAGCATAAATCTTTTATCATACATATATGTACATAAATACGTTTTTTAACATAAAAATATTTCATTTTAAGCAGGCAAACTTTTGGTAACTATCGATGCATCCGACTATTTATTTCTTTCGGTTTAGTTTTAGTCACAAAACGATCAGTCACAAAATAATGTATCAAAAAATGTTCACTCAAATTAATAATTTAAATGCATTTCAATTCTCTCGAACGCGGAGCGATTTTCCGGCAGACAAATTGCGAATAACAGCGACCGCGTGGTCGAGGAGCCATTTTGCGACTGATGTACACAGCCGTCTATCGGTAGGACTTCGACATCTTTGCATTGCTGACACAGTTTTTAGTTGATAAACAATATTTGAAAAACATTTGAGAAAATATTTAGTTTCAAATGATGAGCAATGCTGACAATCAAATTAAGATTACTCAAGCGTTTGAACATTTTTGTTCCAGTATTTGTTGGGATGCGGTTGTGTCGGAATGAGTCAAACTTTCTGAAACGGGCCACTAAAAATTAAGTAGTAGAATTTCAAATATGTTTTGGCAGATATTCAAAGGCCTATATGTCAAAATTAATATCTCAAAATATTTTTTGACCGTCTTGTCATTAATTTTCTAATTTAATTGCTATATTTCCGTAAATATTCAATGAAAAATAACCAAATTTTAATGGTGTATTCAAAAAAAAGTAGCAGAATCGCAAAAAATATTCATATTGGAAAAACTTTATTTTTTAATATTATTAAATAATAATAAATTTCCCAATAAACAATTCACAATTAAACTGACTTCTCCTTGTATTAAACAAAAAAAAAAATTACGATCTTTTTCTATAAAGTATACACTAACAATTCGTGCAAAAATATTTTAGTGAACTCTATCCATTAAAAAAGTACGAATATTTAAATATTATCGTGGTTACGCGAAACCACTACAGACGTTGGAACGCAGCGCCGATAAACCTGGGCGCATTCATCGTTGCATGCTTAATTTTTAAAAAGCATATATGTATGTATATTATTATTACATATGCTAATAATTTTTACGATTAATTCTTCATACTAATAATTATTGAAATCTCAGTGCCTAAATTTATTTTCGAAATCATGAGGCTCCGAAATTCTAAATCTTGAGTACAGACTAGAGGTGTGCATAAATGATTTGAAATGCTGTTTATAAAATAATAGTTGATACTAGTATCACGGCGTACTAACACAAAATGACTAACATGGAACACACTGCTGCCGTTCACTTCACACCCAACTGTTTTACTGCACTCGCTTTAGTGTAAATCAGTATTTGCAGTAAGCAAATACTGTCATTACAAGAGTTATAGTTAGCAGCGACACTACAGTGTTTGTTTTGATGGCGAGCAAGCATTGATTTCACTTTTTTACTGTCAAGTGATTTTGATTCATTACTGCATTTCTGATATTGTACACCTCTTGTACAGACGACGCGTCTTTTAAACAAATGACAATCGCGTATATCAGTGTCACAGCCCACGGGAAAGGAGCTTGCGATGGTATTGGTGGCTACGTTAAAAAAATGCATATTGCGCTAGTCTACAGGACAAAACTATTCTTTCGACACAAAAATGGTTCGAATGGGAGCGCGGGTTTTTCAAGAAAGTTAATTTTGATTTTTGTACTTTAGCTGAAAATAAAAAACATTTGTAGGTGTTGGAGAAACGTTTTCCTACAGTCAAAACCATCAAGGGAACACGCCAGTTGCATTGCTACAAACCCCCTTTCACAGTATATACAGTAATAAACCTTTTCGCAGTTTTTCACCATTTGGTCCCCGAGGAGTACTTTTGGGTTGTGTGCAGCGTTTTCGTTTTGCACGCACGGCTACACTTACTGTTGGGAATTTCGCCTCATGATTTGAAAAGTTCTTTTCGAGGATAAAATATACATAATTATGTGTTATTTATGAACAAAATGTAGGTTAAGTATAATATTCATCTTTAATGTATGCTTAATGAAGAATAATATCAACAGTTAAGTACATAATTAACGCTTGTGTTTTATAAACTGGAAAACTCAGATCGTGATTATAACACTGAATGGAGTTTTCTTAAATGTAAGTTTAAAATTAAAAAAAGTCCATTATAAGATTATATTTTTATGAAAACGTAAATTTTGTGAATTTATCAAGCATAATTCTAAATTTCCGAATATATTGAAGTCTTTATTAAAAAAAAACAAGGTTTGTATATTTATACAGACCCCAATGCCTGCCAGCGCATCCGCCCGACAGTTCATTAAGCACACCCAAATACTAATTTGACGAAATAAATTAACGTTTTAATTTTTCGACATTTGCGGTCAATAAGGTGCAGAAAAACAATAATTTGAAGAACTGACCACAAGCTGACTTAAATTTTGTGATTAAATTTACAAAAGAATATTTGAAGCACACCCAAGTTTGAGTGATCTACTAGTTATAAGCGTTTTCAGCATTTAACAGTTCATTATCATGTACGGTGTAATATAACAAGTTATACACTGAACTATGATAATCTGTACTAGTATCTATAATAATAGACAATAATTTGCATTGTTTCTACACTTTTGCAATTAATTTCGGTCATTATTACACAGCCATGACTTATGCCGCTCTGCCATAGTACGGTTGTTGCTCCCACAGTAATTTTGTAAACAACGCTGAATGAACAAAATGCATGCTCCACTCATTATCAACCCTGATAAGATTTTACCCCCGAGGAGTACTCAAAAAGGTTTACTACTGGATATACTGTGCCCTCTGTTTCAAATTGCTTAGAATGTAAGATTTTTTCAAGCCACTCAGAATATGTAATTGTAAAAATATAAACAAAAAATCAACGTTGTAATTAAATTACAAAATTAGGAAGCGTACATAATTAAAAAATGTTCCATTCATAAAGTACCAATCATTCATAAGATACTTGTGTTGATAAAAAGATAAGCATACAACGACGAACGGGCCCAGGTTTATCGGCGCTGCGTTCCAACGTTGGTAGTGGTTTCGCGTATCCACGGTAATGTTTAAACATTCGTACTTTTTTATGGGATAGAGTGCACTAAAATATTTTTGCACGAATGGTTAGTGTATACTTTATAGAATAAGATCGTAAATTCTTTTTTGTTTAACACAAGGAGAAGTTAATTAAATTGTCAATTGTTTATTGGGAAATTTATTATTACTTAATAATATTAAAAAATAAAATTTTTCCAATATGAATATTTTTTCGATTCTGCTACTTTTTCAGAATACAGCATTAAAATTTCGTTATTTTTCATTGAATATTTATATTTTAAGATATTGATTTTCACATATAGACGTTTGAATATCTGCCAAAACATATTTGAAATTGTAATACTTAATTTTTAGTGTCCCGTTTCAGAAAGTTTGACTCAATGTGTTTATGGTGTAAACTTTAAACATAAGTATGTGTGTTAGTTGCGTGTTTGTTCGCTCCACAACTCAACAAAATGCATTTGACATGTCAACGAAATCTACAGAGAAAATGTATTCATGCGCGACACATCGCCTTTTGCATTTGAAATGCAACACATGACTGTGTAAGCGCAATACATAGTAAGTCTGCAAGTTCGAATATGAGCCATTGTGAATGCAATTACGAACTATAAAAAAGTATAATAAATATATGTATGCATTTACATATACACATTATACCTACTATATGAACGTTTACTATTTATGAATATTTTATAATATTGTATTTCATCCACACTATCAAATTTGCATTCTTATATGCACAAAATTACACACAAATAACGGGTGATTTTTTAAGAGCTTGATAACTTTTTTTTAAAAAAAAA
>NW_023458717.1:136645-142754 GCF_013731165.1 Rhagoletis pomonella
AATACTAATGCATGAAAATCCTAACCTCAAAAAAATCACCCGTTATATATAGGAAAAATTTTTTATTGACATAAATAAACACATACATACATGGAAATGTATGTATACCCTGCAGAGGAAAGTACTAGTACAGAACTATTGAATTCACCAGGTTTGAGAGTCACCCATGCATTCTACTGTCGCATTTATCATGAACTTCTCCTAGGAGGTGACAATTTACTTCCGCTGCGTAACTTTCCCCTAGTACTTGTAGTATGTAGTAACATATAGCCTGTATCCGAACCACGTTTTTTTTCGTTGTGCACTTCACATATACTTTTTCGCAATAAAGAAAAGACGAAAATAAAAATTTTAAATTATATGTTCCCCCTAATGCGATTTGAATCTGGACACTCTTGGCCGCAATCAATTTTAGTAAACATCTTTTGCGCAGGCACAACATGCAAGTGTGCTTTCAAATGTTCGCTTTGAATCAAGCCAAATTACGCGACTGGTACATTTGTTCAAATTTGTTTTTGCTATTTACAGAGTGGCGTTCTTTGGACATTTTTTATTGAGCTGAACCCATTGTCTATACAAATTTCTAGACAACACCATCCTGTGATGGGTCAAACAAACTTTTCACAATCTACAGAGTGGCGTTGTTTGAAATTATAATATTGGGCTGAACTTATTCTTGATGATAATTTCTAGACAGCACAAACAGATTGTACCAGTTAAAGAAAAAATTGCTTTTTCATTGTGTTTATTAAATAAAATTTAAACTTTTTTATTTCCTTTTAAGACAAAAACCACACATATGTTTATACACGAAAAGTTAAACTAAATTAAACAGTGCGGAAAATTAAAAAAACAAAACCTAAAATACTGAATTAAAAAATATTAATATGTAATAGTTTGATACAACCTTTTTAATTCAGTATTTTTGATACTGCTTTTTCAATTTTCCGCACTATTTAATTTAGTTTAACTTTTCGTGTATAAATATATGTATGGCTTTTGTCTTAAAAGGAAATAAAAAAATCGAGGAGTGTTTAATAAAAATTAATATTGAAATTGTAAATTTGTTACAAAGTTTAAAACGTTGAGTAATATGGATTTTGCTGTTATGTGGACAATATTTTTATAAAAAAATTATAAAATTTACATTTAACATTTTTTAATGGCCATTAAATAAAGTTTGTTTGGCCGGAAACGCATGATGTTTTCCAAACAAAATTTTGTTATAACCACAGCCTATGAATATAATATAAATATCATTATATATAACATGTTTTATGTTATATTATGCCACACCATATCATATTTTGTTATTTTAAATTATGCATACGGGACGATTTACGTCAAATGTCCCAAACGCTTAACATTAATTGCTCCATATATATGTATAAACACATTTGAAAAGAAACCCAAAAAATTTAAAAAGTAGTAGTTATGTAGAAAAGGAGTAGCTTTATTATAGTATTGCTTTATTTTGGTACTTTTCAGTCTGATATTTGCGTGGTGGTCACAATTAAAAATACTAATAACCTTTAGAAGGTGCAATATGTAACCAATAACTCGATTTCTTACTGCCTGGAGCATAATATGCTATTGGTCACCGAACCCTCTGCAGGGTATTTATACTTGTTAAGGAACGTCGCGGTGCACTATTGTCTGGCAGCTACTAATTGCTGGCCTAAATAAAGCCTTTTTGTAAAGTATCGATAAACCAATTTTTTTTATCCCTTCACTAAATTAAATCCCCCTTAAAGAGTTTTCCCGTTGAGGTATCAGTTCTTTAATTTGACATTTCTACAAACAGTTTAAGAATTTTTTTCTTTCGTAGTCAGCATTCTTGTAGTTCGAATTGGGATAAGTCTTCGAGTGATAAAGATACTTCAAAAAAGAGAATAGAAATGAATAATGAAGGTCACATTTGTGTGATTTACAAAAAAGAAACTAGCTTATAGCTTGTTAAATAAAACAACACCTTTTCAAAATGGACTCTAATTTGGGTAATAATATTCCACTTTAAGTAGAGCTACATATATTGTTTGCCTTTGGTAGTATTCAAGTACATAGGTGAAAAATGCATTTTTGCGTTTTTTGTTCAAACTTGTATGTAACGTTATTTTTTTTAACTTTATACCTAGCCTAATTGTAAGCAATATACGTGTTGTTCTAGTGTCCTTTCAAATAAATAAGCACAAATTTATACAAATAAAATACAAATACAAACACTCGTGATATTTATATCCAAAGGAAAAAGTTTTTATTTGATATGATCCGATAACGCAAAATCGGATATGCCATTTTGAATTTCAAAAATCTAACATCAGATTTGAAATAAGCGAGCTCGAAAACCCTCTTATACATATATACGATTATGGTGAAAAGTAAAAAAATTATAAAGTTTTATCGCCATATTGAATCCGCCGTTTTGAATTTCAAAAATCTGACATCATATTCGAAATCAGAGACCTTGAAAATTCCCTATTTATATGAGTTTGTGGTGAAAAGGACAAAATTATTTCTGGTGAAAAGGAAAAAATGATAAAATTTGGTCGCCGTAATGGCTCCGAGATTTTGAACTTCAAAAATCTGACATCATATTTGAAATCAGCGACTTTAAAAACCCCCAAACAACAAGTTTCAAATTAATTTGGTTACTTATCGACTTTTGGCCAGCAAATAGTAGTCGCCAGATCAAAATGCAGTGGATCGAATCAGTTTAAAACTGGTGGTTGGGTTGGCATATGGAAAAAGCGGAGAATGCAACAACAGTTTATAAGGCGAAGCTATAACTTCTACCATTTATAAACTACTAGCAGTACCTTGCCACGCTTTGCTGTGGCATGTTCCTGTTACATTGACGATGCGTATATTAGCTAGCAGACCATGGTCACGACGCGCAACTCTAACTTATTGGGTATTTAGTTGCTAATTAGTTACATTATCCCCGATTTAGTTGCCCATTACGTTTAAAAGATACGTATGTTCTGCCATGTTAAGTCTTAAGCTAGCAGACCATTGCTATATCTTCAGTACCCGGCATATTTAGTTGCTTATTAGTTGCTCATTAGTTACACTATTCCCGATTTTGTGGCTCATTACGTGTAAAAGATACTTGTGATCTGCTAAGTTAAGTCTTAAGCTAGCAGACCATTGCTATGCCTTCGGTTCCATCCAACATCTAGCACATATCCAACGATATTCCTGGTGAAAGTTTTCGCAATCGAAGTCAATCGATCTGTAATCGACGTTCGCGAATGACTTCGTGGAAGAGAAAATGTGGCCAGAATAAATGTTATAGTATAGTTAGGCAGCGCTAATGGCCATAGTCTCAATCAATGGCATCAAGGCTTGTGGACAGCTTGAAAACTCTTTTGAACGTTGTGGTGGGTTCCAGGACATCAACGGTTTGAAGGCAACGACAGGGCTGACTGCATCGCTGTGGAGCTTAATTGCGCTTTAATGGTCCCCGAGTCTTTTGTGGGCAGGTGGAGGAAACCTTAGAGCATATTCTATGTGACTTCTTCTTCTTCTTTTTTGGCGCTGTAACCGCCTAAGCGATTTTGGCCGAGTTCAGCAAAGCACGCCAGTCGTTTCTGCTCTGTGCCAACTGACGCCAATTGGAAACGCCAAGTGAAGCCAAGTCCTTTTCCACCTGATCTTTCCATCGCAGTGGGGGCCTCCCTCTTCCTCTGCTCCCACCAGCGGGTTCCGAGTTGAATACTTTCAGAGCTGGAGCGTCGGTGTCCATTCGAACGACATGACCAAGCCAGCGGAGCCGCTGTATTTTAATTCGCTGCACTATGTCCATATCGTTGTAAAGCTCATACAGCTCATCGTTCCATCGTCTGCGGTACTCGCCGTCGCCAACGAGTAAAGGACCGTAAATCTTCCGCAAAATCTTTCTCTCAAACACCCCAAGAGCCGCCTCATCGGATGTTGTCATTGTCCATGCTTCTGCGCCATATACCAGCACGGGCATGATGAGTGACTTATAGAGCGTGGTTTTCGTACGTCGAGTGAGGACCTTACTCCTGAATTGCCTACTCAGTCCAAAGTAGCACTTGTTGGCAAGAGTGATTCTACGTTGGATTTCAATGCTGACATTATTATCGGTGTTAATGCTGGTTCCCAAGTAAACGAAATTCTCTACTTTCTCGAAATTGTAACTGTCAACAGTGACGTGGGTGCCAAGGCGCGAATGTGCTGACTGTTTGTTTGATGACAGGAGATACTTCGTCTTGTCCTCGTTTACCACCAGACCCATGCGCTTTGCTTCCTTAACCAACTTGGAAAAGGCAGAACAGACTTCGCGGTTTTTGTTACCGATGATGTCGATGTCATCGGCATAAGCCAGCAATTGCACGCTCTTGTAGTAAATTGTTTCTGAGCGGTTCAGTTCTGCAGCTCATATTATCTTATCCAACATCAGATTAAAGAAGTCACATGAAAGGGAGTCGCCCTGTCTGAAACCCCGTTTTGTGGCGAACGGCTCGGAGAGGTCTTTTCCAATTCTGACGGAGCTGGTGGTATTGCTCAACGTCATTTTACACAGCCGTATGAGTTTTAAGGGGATGCCAAATTCAGATATAGCGGCGTATAGGCAACTCCTTTTAGTGCTGTCAAAAGCGGCTTTAAAGTCGACAAATAGGTGGTGAGTGTCGATCCTTTTCTCGCGGGTCTTTTCCAAGATTTGGCGTATTGTGAATACCTGGTCTATGGTGGATTTGCCAGGTCTAAAGCCACACTGATAAGGCCCAATCAGTTCATTGACGGTGGGCTTCAGTCTTTCACACAATACGCTCGATAAGACCTTGTAACCTATGCTTAGAAGGCTGATCCCGCGGTAGTTGGCGCGAATGGTGGGGTCACCTTTCTTGTGGATTGGGCAGAGCACACTTAAATTCCAGTCGTCGGGCATGCGTTCATCTGACCATATTCTGCACAAGAGTTGATGCATGCACCTTATCAACTCCTCGCCGCCGTACTTGAATAGCTCAGCTGGCAGGCTGTCAGCTCCAGCGGATTTGTTGTTTTTCAGCCGCGTTATTGCTATACGTACCTCGTCATAGTCAGGCGGTGGAACGTCGACTCCGTCATCATCGACTGCGGGCTTGGGTTCTTCTTCTCCACAACTTTCCGTGCTGCTACCATTTAGTAGGGCGGAAAAGTGTTCCTTCCATAATTTAAGTACGCTCTGGACATCAGTTACTAGGTCGCCATTATTGTTCTTACAGGAGTGCGCCCCGGTCTTTAAACCTTCCGTAAGTCGCCTAACTCTCTGGTAAAATTTTCGGGCATTCCTCCTGTCGGCCAGCATTTCGCACTCACGTATTTCTGCCTCTCTCTTCTTGTTGCGGCAAATACGTCTCGCTTCCCTCTTCAGATCCCTATAGCGGTCCCACATAGCGCGCGTTGCGCCCGATCGCAGCGTGGCCCTGTAGGCGGCATCTTTTTTCTCTGCAGCTTCCTGACACACCTCATCGTACCAGTTGTTCTTTCGGGCTCGCTGAAATCCGACTACTTCTTCGGCGGCGGTACTTAATGAGCGGGAAATGTGGTTCCACTGCTCGCATATGTCGGTTTGTTGAAGAGTGCTTTCTGAGTGCAGTTGTGAGAGCCGAGTAGCGAAAGCGCTGGCTGTCTGTTGTGATTGCAGCTTTTCGACGTTAAGCTTTCCTTGCATATTTGGGCGCACATTTTTTGCTGCACAGAGGCGGGTGCGTATCTTGGGTGCAACAAGATAGTGGTCCGAGTCGATGTTTGGGCCTCGGAGTGTGCGTATGTCTAAAACACTGGAAGCGTGCCTTCCGTCTATCACAACATGATCGATTTGGTTTCTCGTTTTTCGATCCGGAGACAGCCACGTAGCTTGATGGATCTTTTTATGCTTGAACCTAGTACTGCATACTACCATGTTTCGGGCCCCGGCGAAGTCGATCAGCCTCAATCCGTTGTCGGACGTTTCGTCGTGGAGGCTGAATTTTCCGACGGTGGTTCCAAAGATCCCTTCTTTGCCCACCCTGGCATTGAAGTCGCCAAGCACGATTTTGATATCATGACGGGTGCAGCGCTCGTACGTGCGCTCCAAGCGCTCATAGAAGAGATCCTTGGA
>NW_023458717.1:142854-144145 GCF_013731165.1 Rhagoletis pomonella
CCAACAGACAAAAAACACAAGCAAGTGGCGCCAGATACAAACAAAAAACAGCAGTAGCATACCGAAAATATTTTAACTATCGCTTTTATGCATTACTTATGCCCTTGAGAAGTAGGTAGAGATATTGCGTTAGTTAAATCACTAGTCCTTGAGTAGAAATCGCCACCAGAAAAACTGCAGGGCCATGACAAAATGAGACTGTATTGGTGTGCCCACCTATGCTCTAAGCAAAAGAGCTGAAATTTGCATGCTTAAACTCGCCAGTTACCAGTTACTATAACATCAACGTGGCGGATTTTGAACAAAATATTGCCATAAATTCAATACACTTGACAAATTTTTCCCCGTAGTTGTTATACAATTTCAGTTTTCTATTAGTTTATAATTTATTTAATTTAACATACATTAGAACCTTAGAAAACCCTTATATTTTGAAGATTTGTTTGCACTTTTTCGTTGTAAATCGTCGAACTCCATCCCCTTCTGTATGTGAAAGCCATATAATGGCCAGTTTGATTTTCATTTGACGAGGAGTCTCTTTGGGTTGGAAAGCCTCCTGGGCCAATGTAGGTTACGACGCCTACTAAAAAGTAGTGTAAGTAATAGGCATCTAGTGGATCTTTTAATATTTTTGGGATCTGGTTCAATGTTATTGGGGCGTTCTACTCTTGCAATTGAATACTTGTAATATGAGGACCTCACCTAAAAAATAAACCATATTTTCATGATTACACTATCTATTGAATTTAAAAAATCCATTTAACGGTATATAGTAAGAGCGCTATGAACGTTTTCGAGAAAGAATTTTAGGTCAGCTGGTTTTTTGACATTTCTTTCCTTATTGTAATTAGAGAGCGGGAGCATAGGTTTGGCACCTGGGAACGGTTGCGCATACCTCTCCACAGGTGGACATAGCGGATTTTAAAATCATTTTAAGATAAATAATATTTTTTATGTTTCTTGAGCAACACAAATTTGTAATTGCCAGACAGTTTTGCAGTTGCGGGAAAAAAATTTTAGAATTAAAAAAAAGTGCTAAATTTAAAAAAATACGCATATGAAAGAGCACCAACCCAACTCGTTTTAAATTTGAGAATGTACGTTATAAAATATGTCGTTGCGAAGTGCACAGAAGCTTTTTCGTTATACGAAATTAAAATTAAGAAGAAAAAAATTTAATTTTATGTTCCGTCTGATGGTAATTGAACCCGGACGCTCTTGGTAGCAACCAATACATACATGTAAATGTGTTTTCAAATCTTGGGTTTGAATCAACATCACAGCGCGCGAT
>NW_023458717.1:144155-150736 GCF_013731165.1 Rhagoletis pomonella
TCAAAATTTTAGTAAAAGGTGTGTACTCCATAATATGCAAATCATAAATTTGTATAGAAACTTTTATTTGTATCTCTACTTAAGTGCTCATAACTTCTACGTTTATTATTCAATTTAGATGAACAGGGTCTTATTGTATTAATGAAGAATCATGCTTTGATGTGCACGAATCCAAAAGTTAACAGCTTGTTTTATGTTGACATTTTTACCGAAGTAACTTTTTTTATTATTATTCTTTTTTAATTTTGCAAAATTAGCGATGAGTCAATGATTAGCTCCTAAACTACAAATCCGTTTGGAAAATATCGGTTGTGCAGAACATAGTAAATTTAATGTTCTTCACTATTTTAAAAAGGAAAATTAAGTTCCGCCAGGTATATAAACGGAAATATACAATTAAGTGAGTGCACTATTTCACATCTCTAAAAACCGAAATTTGGCTATATCTCAAAAACTATTGCAGTTTATTATAGTTTGACTAAATAATCAGATTGAGCGGAAAAAATTACATGAAAAGTAACCCCATTTTTCTCTTTTGAGTATGCGATTCATTTTATATACATACCTCCGTACCAGCTTTATGAACTTTTCCAGAGGTATGCATAGGGTTGCCAGATTTTTTATGCGCGAAATCAGTACATTAGACTTTTTCATGCTAAAAAAATCAGTACTTTTCAGTACATTTTTATTCAAAGCAAAATTATGAATGTAAGTAACAGATAATACTTTAAATCACCAGAGAACTAGTTTTAAACAATATTTTGGTATATGAATAAAATAGAGTTCATAAAAAATAAAACTGTTATTCATTTTAACATGAGTGTACACATCATTGTACACAGAAGGCAATAAATTATTTTATACTAGCAGACCCGGCGAACTTTGTCCCGCCCAAAATTAATTTTTTGTATTGAAATATTTTGGTCCAAAATTTTCACCAACAGTTCACTTTCATGATTTTCAGTGACGCATTTATCTTCTAATATTATGGTTTGGTGGTTGTCAGAAGGCATATATCCATTGCCATCTTAAATAACCTAGCAAAAGTGTATATGCATACAAAGATACGTAAAAGCTTTAGTGCGTTTAAAAGGCGCAACGGCCCCCTATAAAATAGCCGCAGTGTTCTCTAAGAGTATGGGATTGATTTCAAATATCTCCATATCATGTTCGAGTACTCTACCATGAACACTTCCAGAGATATGCAGTATGAAAAATCCGGTTTGTATGGGAGGTGCCACGCCTCTTCACTTAGCGGTATGAAACATACTTTGCAATCTAGTACCGTATATATACCAAAAAGTTCATTCAAATCGGTCAAGCCGTTTCGGAGGAGTTCGACCACAAACACCGTCACACGATATTTTTATATATTAGATTTTTCATAACAAAATACTAAAAATTCTAAAAGAAGAAAATAGAGAAAATTTTTTTAGGATAGGGACACCCTAATTACCAAATTCCAGTACTCTATGGTGAACATTGCCAGAGGTATGCAGTATGAAATATTCGCTTTGTACGGGAGGTGCCACGCCCCCTTTTCCAATAACCACAATATTTCTCCATGAGTATGCGATTGCTTTCATATATCTCCATACCATGCTCGACTCCTCTTCCATGAACATCTTCCGGGACATGCAGTATGAAACATTCATCGGTTTGTATGGGATCTGCTACGCCCCTTTTTCTAATAGCCCCAATTTTTCTTCATGACCATGTGATTGATTTCATATATCTCCATACAAAGCTCCAGTACTCTACCACGAACACTTCCAGAGATATGCAGTATACAAAATTCGGTTTGAATGGGAGGGCCACGCCCTTTGCACCTAGCGGTATGAAATTACATCCGATCCTCATACCTACCATATATACACAAAAAATTTCATAAAGATCGGTCAAGCCGTTTAGGAGGAGTTCGACCACTAACACCGTGACACGAGATTTTTATATATTAGATTTTTGACATTTTTGAATATTTAGCAATAATGAGATCATTTGAATCTTTAGTGTTTACATAGTCAAAGAATTCTATACATTTCATTTTAAAATTAATTTTAATTTGAAGCTCACTTTAAATAATTTTAATTAGAAGCCGATTTCTCTCTTTGCGTCAGGAAATAACTATATACTTAAGATCCTCTCAGTTTCTTCGATTGAGTGTGGTATTGAAAAAAAACTATATTACATAATTTTTCAAAATGTGGAAAAGTACCACTATTTAAGAACTTCATCTATATTTCCTCATGGCTTAAATTAACTTTTGCAACTACGCAAAAACTTTGAAAGACTAAGAATTCGCTGAAAAGAGTATCTAACTTTATGTCTCGTACGCAAAACTCTTTTACAATGTCAGTGAATTGTGAAAAAAGAATTGTAAGTTATAGGCAAATTCGTTGTTATTAAACTGAAAGTTATTTTCGAGATATCTAACAACACACGACAAAAAAAACGTCAGTCTTCTTTTTGAATAATTTAAGCTCCATCACATTATCGCAACTGGTACGTAACGACCCGGCGATATGCCCGTAAAAGATTGATCTTTTTGTTGTATTAATTTCTTGGGCATATCAAATATTATATGAAACATGTCAACTATAGTTAAATTATTTTCTTCTTATTTTCTATAGTGTAATTTGAGGAAGTTCCAACGTTATGTAAAAACCTTAAGAAAATCCTAAAGTATATCGCCATACCAAGTTGCAGTACTCTACCATGAATACTTCCAGAGATATGCAGTTTGAAAAACTCGGTTTGTATGGGAGGTGCCACGGCCCCTTTATATAACTAAATATTTTTCAGAGTAAAGCCATCTTTGGTAAGTCTGCAGTAGGTGTCCAAAATTTCAAAAAAATTGGTGGAGCCTTTCTTGAGATGTGCGAACGGAAAACGGCTTTCGAAATATACATATGGGGTATTCCATCGTCACGCATGGGACATTTGTACAGCAAAAATAGTTTTTCCTTTTTAAATTTAAGTATAAAGTACTAAGCAATTCTACATTTCGGTAAAGGTACACCTTGTTCACTAATATAGGAGTTAATACCAAATACGAAAAATATTCCAACTTGATTTTATATCGGAAAATTCTGAGCTGTTTCTTCTGTCACGGGTAGGACAAAGAGAAGATACTGCTTTTTGGGGAACATTGGAATTAGTTGTTTATTATTAAAAAATTCAAAATTCTCCTGTCACGGGTGGGACAACTTTTGTCACGGGTGGGACACGTACGATTTCCTTCATGAAATGGAGCTTCTAGTGAGATCCATATCAAAGGGCTTAGACATGATAATTGTTAGAGGCCAAATACAAGAACAATTGACCCACTTTTATTATAGTATAGTCATTTTAAGACGCACGATATACTGCTGCCCTCAGGATCTATTTTAGGGTGCAATACTTATACCAAACGAAAGCTAGAAGTCGCCAGAACGATGTGTTAAAAAGCATGGGAGAATGGATTATTTGCAAACGCATGAAATTTTAAATGCATTTTTCCAAATGCACTTCTGCACGGTGTATTTGATTGCAAAGAAATTTCGAATGTGCCTTAATGATTTTCAAGTTTGTTTAGACTAGCTATGTATGTCTGGCTAACACTAACTACAGGCTAAACATGGATATCGACTACTGTTACCACGTCGATAGCGATGTTTAACCTGCTGTTAGTGTTGACCAAAAATTGAGTAACGGGCCCTAAGAATGGCTGGAGTTGAGTTATTTTTGGAAAACTGATTTCATGGACAAATCACGCTCGAACGTAGCTATTCTTTGGTGAAACCATAAAACGTCAGAAAAGATCACAAGATTGATGTATAACCTGAAAAGTTATCTGCACTAGAATGCTTTTACTTTTTTTTATCTTTCTCACTTAAAGGCTATGTATTGGGTTGAATTTATAAGTTAGGCGAACTTCTAGATTTTCTTAGTTGGAACTTTTGAGGTAATTGTTATTATTGACTTTTGGATTGTTGTTAAGCAACCCTCATCATAGAATTCTCTGGCGTCTCTATGATAGTAATGTTTACCTTGACTTTTCGAGCTGACCACGCAAAATTTTTTACTACATCGCTTAGCCCATCAACGGTATTATGGTGTTTAGTCTATCAGAACTTCACAGTTTTGTGGCATTAAACATAGGTTTGAAACGTTAAACTTGTTTTTTTATTGTTATTCACCTTTAGAAAAAATGTATAAGTGATTGTCGCGGGCGGGACAAGAAAAACGTTTCAAAATCTCTAAAGTAGGCACTTATAATGTAATAAAAGAGATGAAATAGGGCTTCATAGTATAAACACACTCTAGTTATGAAATTATAGAAAAATCCCCAAAGTAGTAACTAAGCGATACTAAGTTTAAAACCTTTTTGTGACGGGTGGGACATGCAAAAACGTAGTGATTTTATGCCATTATATAGTTGAAATGCCTATTTTTCTTCAATGCCATGTTGCTTCTTTGGGACGAAGAAAGATAGAGACATTTATTCCCCACTTCAAAAAATAATAACTTTGTAAATACATACTTGATTTTGCAGAGCCTTCTGTATTAAAATATACAGCCGTGCTCCCATTTCCACTTACTTTTGCGATTTGCGTTTTTGTAAAAATCGTACGTTTTTATTTTTGGGTGCTCCTGAATTCGCAACTTTTTGTTATCGATAAGTTCCATTTTCAACATCGTTTCCAGCATTCTTAAAAGCCATCCCTTGAAGGTATGCAACAATTATCGCACATGTATCGGCCGCACCAAATCGTAGATCTTCGTTGCTTCGAAAAATTTTCGTTGTCCAAAACGGAGATGTGTATAGTAAATAGTGAATTAAACAAATAATATCAACATAAAAAGTTAATTTTAGGACGCCAAAAATATCGCAAAATATAATGGGCATAATCAAAAATAAATTTAAACCATTTTCATTCCACCGTCTCATCGGCAACCGATTTGAAACCGCAAAAATTTTCCGATTTGCGAATATTGGTCACGTACTTTTGCGATTTGAAAAGTAAAACGCAAAATATTTGCGATTCTGAAAATTGGTGTACGGCTGATATTGTCATATTCAATTACTTTTCTAATGTTGAAGTTTTGAGTGCGTTTACAGTGTAATAAAATAATATAACTAAATTTTTTCTTAGAAAATACGTTAATTTGAGATAGTTAGCATTGATTCATCAAGCATTCCATGTTCAATAAGTTATTATATAATTGGACACAAAGTTATACATATATATATACATATTTAGATTTGCTTTGTAGCGCCATCTTGCGGATCTTTAAATAAGAAACAGATATCAAAAATTAATTCTTCGTATCGGAAAACCCACAAACACAAATTTGTATTAAAAAAAATCACATTTGTGAGATTTTAGTAAACATTAATCTGCTTATTAACTTAGCATCAATTAAAGACATCTTTTCAAAATTGCGCAGGCTCGAAATTAATTTTAGAGCTGTGGTCTGAAGGACTTTTTTTCTTAGAATTTCATGTAGAATCCGAATCTGCTAGGAACGATATCGAAAAAAAATTTACCCGCCATAATGTGAATATTTAAATATTTCTATATTAATCATCATGGCACAAGCATAATAAAATCAGTCTTGAAAATAAAAATGTACAAATTTTTTCCCCTACACTGAAGAATTTACACATTTAACACATTTAAACTTTTTAAAATTATCAGCAGATTCAACGGCGTTGCCACAAATTGTTAGCAAACAGCTGTATGCACTAGAGACGGACGCGGGATAGCGGGACCCGCGGGACCCACGGTACTGATTTAAAATTGGGCGGAATGGGCGGTATCGGGATGATCTGTAAAAATATGGCAGGCGGGACGGGACCAAAATCCTTTCCCGACACTCCCGATAAAACCGCAAATTCACGAGATCTTCCTTAAAAACGATGTTTGGAATATGCACTTTTAATGTTTTATTGAGACGAAAAAGACAAAATAATAATAGGAAAATGCCAGATCTTATTATTATTGTTTTTAGTATTTAAAATTAATTTGAAAGACATGAACATATTTGTCAACTTTCGATCGGTTTGCAAACCTCGCCACACACGTTGAAATCTCAACCGATCAATTCAATTTGTTGTCCGTTTGTAGCCTGCTTTAGAGATAGATATCGGGGCCCGCGGTACAATTCTGAAAAACGTCGGGATGAGCGGACTAGGGACTTAGAAATCAAATTTTGGGATGGGCGGGATCGGGATTAAATATTTAATCCCGTGTCCATCTCTAGTATGCGCGGCATTACCGCATTGCACAGTTTGTTTATTGCATTTAGAACGTGTACGAAGCGGTAACAAAGTTCGTTGTGACTAAATTTTTCACTAGTATGAAATGAATAAAATTTCACTAGCTCTTGAGGCTAGTGAAATGTTTGACAAATGTATAGAAAATTTTGAAACATGTAAACATTGTTCATGTGTATAATTTTTCTGCCCCAAACTTTTTTGCCATATTTAACTCAAAGCTGTAAATAAAAATTTTACAAAAAACATTTAACATGAAAAAGATTGTTAATATTAAAAAAAATCACTGTATGCACATTTTCTACATATTTATTTTCCAGAC
>NW_023458717.1:150836-157696 GCF_013731165.1 Rhagoletis pomonella
TTTTTGTGGAAACGAAAAATGTTTTGCAAGTTATGGATCATTTCTACACTCTTTCTTCAAATATTTCTCGTATTCCAGCTGTGCGCAGGTGTTTAGTTTTTCGTATCGTGTTTTTACATATTCGTAATTAAAATTTTTTTAATAAAATCAATTGGTGGTAGTTCATGATTGTGTGTGGATTTTAATATCACAACACTGAGGATTTGGCAATAACCTTTTTCATCTATTAAAAAACAACACTTACGGGGCAATGTTTGTTGTAAGAACAATATTTTTTTCTATAAATCGACATACTTTAAGCATTGTTGACGCTATTTCCATTTGAATGAGGAAATAGCGTCAATGACTTTATTTCCAAATTTCTGTTGATTTTATTTCGCTTTTGAAAAGGTAATAATGTCAATTGACTTTATTTCGCACCAGGGTGGGAAATAAAGTCAATTGACCTTATTTCCATTGACCTTATTACCTGTCACCAAGGAAAACGGCTAAATTTAATTTTGTGAAATTTAGATTATAAAATTATGTGTATACATACGTACATTAGAGTGGTCCACACAAAAATTTTCCAAGATAGGGTTTGGGGCACTTTCCAAAATTTTTCCTTTTCCCGAAAGAGGTGCTGGTACCAAACCTTACGTTTCTAAGTATAAATTTAGAGCATGCTCACGATGCTCATATTTTAATCTAGAAGTGTTGTGTACATATATTAATCAAACAATTGGATAAGTAACCTAAGAACATTTCAAATTTAAATTATCTAAAAAAATATCACAAGCCTCAGTTGTCATAACAACATCGGCTTTTTATAAAAATCACCAATATTTTTGCCAGTTTCGCAGTGATCCAGTAGCGCATTTCAAGGTCATTGAGCACCCCGTATTAGTTGTAGTAGAAAACTGAAAGTTGGTATAGATACTATAAATATTAAAAGGAAAAAACTAAAGGGAGGCCCTTTTCTAGGAGGAATTTTTTTTTTCCCATACAAAAATTGGACCACTTTAACGTACATACCTACATTTTAGTAGATTTGAAGAAAAATTGTGTATATAGGAAGTGAAAAACGAAACCGGAATTGGTACATGGTAACCCGTTAAGATTTACTAAGATTGCAGGAGAGAATCGCATGCGAGAAAATACACGCTAGTGAGATATTATGAGCAGAGAAAACAAAAACTAATTGAGATATTATATTTCCACGAGAACCGATTTTGTTTAAGGTGCCAACTTCAAAACCAGTTATAAAATCCAATTTCATAAGTTTTGAAAATGATTTTTCTCTTGTAGATCATAATTAATCTTTCGACGGTGCTGGTCTGTTATTGTCAACATTAACAGCCATATTAGCCGCGACTTTAACACGAATGTTAACAGCACCATAAAAACGGATGCTAAAAGCAACATTAACTGCATCGTCAGCAACATTTCCAGCAGCTTTGTATCTACCAACACTATGAAAGATCTTTCATCGTGGGAGCAACGCAACAATTTGTAAGTCAATTGAACCCCCATGCTCGTCCTACCCAACCCTTCTCTCCCATCTTTCCCTATCCTTTCCCTCCTAATCCAGGGTGTTATGCGTCACCGTGCGTCTCCCTTTTCCCCCCTAAATACGTAGTCCGCCGCGCTCGCCACGTCGAGCAGTGCGGACGTTTATGAAAAAAATGAACTACAACAAAAAACGCACCTCGGATAACCGAGAACCCTTCAAAAAAGTAGACCCACCCATTCAGGAAGGTCCGGTCTGTCCTCGGACAAGACCAAGCAAGCCAGCGGTGCAAAGCCTGTGGCCAAGCCAGGGCTGAGCATACGCTCCGTTCCCTCTGAGACTGCCTCAACGGCATCGAGGCCCCCTTCCGGCAACCGGTCTAGCCATGTCCCTAGACAAGCGAGGATGTAAATCCGTCCGGTGCTTTTAGCAGACCCACCCTCACAGATAGGTCTTCGGGAGGCAAGGGCAGCCCTGTCAGAAGACAAGCTAGCCCTGCTGCCGTCCCCGCCACTCCAGGAGGCAAGGGAACATCGACAGGTGCAATCCCTAAAGCGGCGTCGGCGACATCAGACCGCATGGCTAAGCCAGATCCAGGGCCTGGATTCCAGACTTCCACACGGACCCACAGGAAGAGCTGGAATGGATACGCCTGGGCAACCGCGAGCTACCCATCCACGACTGGAAGGTAGCAAAGATAGGCGATATTGATGGCAAGCGAAGGTTAGCGGTAATAGTCCTCAACGAGGAATCAGTAGAACCGCTAGCCAACCAAAACTGGAGGATAAATTATGGCTTCCAAGCCTTGAACCTCCACGTTTATCGGCAGGACGTGTCGGGGAAGCAACATCCTACCTACGAAGCGAACGCAGCGAAAAGTGCTACTGACGACGAAGTGGCATCCACCTCCGGAACGGTAGGCGAACTCTGCGAGAGGGTGACTCTAGAGGAGGGGGCAGGGGACCACTCCGACTTTTCCGACACCATGGTGGAAGGAGAAGGGGAGGATATCCTCCCCCTTTCTGATGAAGAGGGCGTCAACCAGACTGTGGTTGGCTGTCCAGCAGCAGTGGGGATAGTTCAGATTAATCTCCACCACGGCAAGGCGGCCTCAGCCGCACTTCTCCTCCGTCTCGCCGAAAGAGAAGAGGAGATCGCACTCGTCCAGGAGCCTTGGATGATAAAAGATTGGGTTTGTGGATTGAATATGAAAGGATATAAGCTGGTCTATGTAACTGACAAAGGTAAACCCAGGTCGTGCATATTGATAAAAAAAGTGTATTAATGCATTTCTCTTGATACGGTTTAGCGATGCGGACAACGTCATCATAGCAGTGGAATCAAGCGGAAGGTCTATTTGGCTGGCTTCCACATAGATGGCCCACGACGCAGACACACTACCTCCTCCACAATCCTTAAGGAGCGCGGTAATGGAGGCTTCTAGACGCGGCACTCCGATGATCATAGGAGCAGACGCGAATGCCCATATGGGGCAGCTCATACACAAATGAACGCGGTGAGTCGATATTCGAATCCATTATGTGCAATAACTTACAGGTTAGCAACGTAGGTGATACCCCTACCTTTGTGACGTCTGTTAGAAGGGAGGTCCTTGACATTACATGTGTCAATGAGCAGGGGGCAGAACTCTTGAATGACTACAGAGTCGCCAAAGACAACTCCTTTTCAGATCACATGTACGTCGTTTATAACCTATACGTACCAGTAAGAAAACAACAAGCGGTCTTAAACCGTGCAGAAAAATTAGCCTGCCCAATCAGGGCAACAAGTAGAAAACCAAAACCTCCATGGTGAAATTTCAACCCTCAGAAGGGAATGCAGACCAAAATTTAATGGAGCTAAGAGATCCAACTCTTGAAGTGAATTTAAAGACTGGCAACGCCGATTTAAGTATTCAATAAGAGACGATGAGCGCTTCTCATGGAGGAACTTCTGTCAGAAGATAGAAAGTACTACGGAGGCCAGCAGATTGCGCAAAATACTATCTATGAGTCCCAGCAATATTAGCTATCTCATCAAGCAGAATGGTGATTGGACAACTGGCAGCAAAGAAACTCTAGAGCGTCTTGTACAGACGAACTTTCCGGGTTGCCTCCACAGTAGAGTCACAAATACCCGAATCATGGGCAACCATGATGACATTCCAGCGAATATCATTACCGAGGAGAACATAAAGCGTGCTATTAGCAGCTTCCAACCATTTAAATCTCCCGGACCAGACGGAATTATTCCCGCTGACCTACAGCATACAGCAGAAATGATTGCACCCACTCGTACCAGTCTTTGAAGCAGTGTTACAACTGAATTATATACCCACAAATGGGAGGAGGTAAGAGTAGTTTTCATTCCCAAGGCAGGGAAAACTACACACACGAGACCAAAAGACTTCAGACCAATTAGTCTGTCGTCTTTTCTGTTGAAATCTCTAGAGAGACTAATAGATGGGCACATTAGAGACAGGGTGGGCAGCAAACTTTCGGCAGTCTACATGCCTACAACAAAGGGAGATCAGTCGAAACAGCACTCCATTCTTTAGTGCACACAATCGAAAGATCACTTTATTACAAAAAATACACCCTCACGGCCTTCCTGGACATCGAGGGTGCTTTCAACAATGTATCTCCTGCAGCGATTATCTCATCTCTGATAAATCTGGGAGTAAACAATTCACTAACCTCATTTATTGAACGAATGTTAATCGGCCGAGAAATAAGCGCAGGATTAGGTGAATCAGTAATAAAAAGGTTCCCCGTCAGGGGTACACCCCAGGGGGGAGTAATATCACCGCTCCTGTGGAATATAGCAGTGGACAGCCTGCTTCAGTAACTTGAAGACATTGTCGGTCAGATAATTGCTTACGCCGACGATATTGTAATAGCTATCTCGGGTAAACATCTCTCAACATTTACAGATCTGATCCCAAGGTCCCTCAACAAACTATCCCTGTGGTGCAACAGGCGAGGACTGTGAGTGAATCCTGAAAAAACAGACCTTGTGCTGTTCACCAGGAAGCACAAGATACCTGATCTCGGGAACATAACTCTAGAGGGCAACGCCCTCGTAATAAAGGAAGAGACCAAATATCTAGGTCTCATAGTAGATAGGAAACTAAACTCGGGGTCCAACGTTGCAGATAGAGTGCGCAAAGCAACAGTGGCACTATATTCCTGCAGCAGAGCAGTAGGGAAAAAATTGGGGATGGAACCTAAAATAATTCACTGGCTCTACACGGCGGTGGTTAGGCCAATTCTATATCACGGTATAGTGGTATGGTGGAACACCCTTGGGAAAGGCGTAAACTTCAAAAAAATGGACAGGGTTCAAAGGCTTGCGTCCACACTCATAAATGGTGCGATGAGAACAACACCATCCAAGGCACTGTATGCCCTACTGAATTTTCTTTCCGGTGGACCTACATGCCAAACAAGTCGCAAGTGGCGCGGCAGTTCGAATGAACATTCTAAATAAGTGGTCAAATACCAGTTATGGTCACGGTAGAATACTAACAGAGTTTCCGGGGCTTCCCGGATTGGTGGACTATGCATTTCCGGAACCTGCACCCGCTACGTTGTAAGTAATGGAGAGGCCATCCATGTATACACAGATGGCTCAAAGCTCGAGGGAAGGGTTGGAGTAGGTGTATACTCCCATCACCTGGGAATCTCCCTCAGCTTTCGTCTCCCGGACCACTGTAGCGTTTTTCAGGCTGAACTGATGGCAATCGACAGGGCCACGAAACTGGTAAAGTGAGACTTGATGCCCCAAGTTGATATCTATATCTTCACTGACAGCCAGGCGGCAATAAATTCCCTCACGAAGCAGTCGACAACCCCCATCGTAGCCATGAAATGCCGCGCATCTCTTAACGAGATGGCTGAGTCATTTCGCCCAAAGGTAATATGGGTTCCGGGACACCGCGGCATAGAGGGGAATTGTAAGGCCGACGAACTGGTGCGACTTGGCCCGAAACTTCCTTTTGAGGATATAAACGACGAAATAGGAATACCCTTGCAAACTTGTAAGCTACTTATCTCCGAGAGGCTCACTAAAGTAGCGAACGAAAGGTGGCAGGACGAAATTACCCGCAAAACTGCCAAACAGCTATGGCCGGGGCTCAGCGCCAAACGCACTGACCTACTACTGAGTCTAAATAAGTCCAATATTGGATTATTAGTATCCGTCATAACAGGACACTGCCTAATTGGCAAGGTTCTTAAATACTTACACTATATAGGTTTAATTGAACGTTTTTCTATAAAGCTCAAGTGGTAACTGCGTACGTGTACATACGTGACAGAATATTATTCAAATAGTTTTAAGTAACGAATTTGAATTATGTAATAATAAATTTGTAAATATGGAGTGAACAGATTTTTCTTGATTTCGTGCTATCTGTGGAGGGGTATTGTGATAAGAGGAGGGTTCAGCCCAATGTAAGCTTTCCCAATGGTTATGCGGGTAATCACGGTTGGGTGGGCGATATTGGTTGGTATTTTCATCTAAGCCAACCATGGCAAATACACTGTGAAAATTTGTTCCTATCTTCCTTAATCTATCTTCTTTTAATTGGGATATCAGCACGCGAACATTTAAAGTTTATTTAAGCGTGTGGTAGTGGGTTAGGCAGGTCTCAAGCGGCAAGAAGACTACCCCCCTTAGCCGACAAGACAGGAGCCGGAAGCGAACGTGTGCCCGCCAGCTTGTGCTTGCAACCAAACGTTTTGTTTTGTGTTTACACCTACACACTTACAACTGCCACGGTTATATGCTACAGAAATAAATTTTTGGCGCCCAACGTGGGGCCCCTAACATCAATCTGTTTCGTATTAACCCCGCAAACATATTCTGAGCGTTCAGAATATATGAGTCCGAAGGGAGTCCTAGGTAGGTAAGAAATATGAGTTTCAAAAACCAAAATTTTTTTACTCTTATATGAATCTTTTAGGACTCATATATGATCCAAGTTATGAGCCAGCACCTTGTGCCAATATAAAAACAATAAAGAATTGAAATTTATATCCAAACTTGTTTATACAGAAATTGAAAATAATTAGAAAACAATAAATGAACAAAATTTAGCTGTAGCTGCTGCTATTGCATGCATGTTGGAATGTGTATATGCACGTAAGTATGTATGCATGTTATTTGAAAGGAATTTTCGCTGAATGCTTTTGCAAATAAAGTGCGTTCAATAAGACTCAAAGAACAACCTAAAATAAGAGTCCGAATTTAGTAATTTATGAGGCTGATTAGAGGCTCGAAAAGAGTCTGAAATGATTCATATATGAGGCCAATAATTGTTTTAAAAGAGTCCAAAATGAGCCGTATATTAGGCCAATAAGAGTCCAAT
>NW_023458718.1:0-1209 GCF_013731165.1 Rhagoletis pomonella
AATAATTGTTTATACCCGCATTTTGGCACATTGGCTCGTTGAATGTGCCATCTAATAAATAGTGTCGTCATTCTCCTTAGCTGCTTTTAAATGATGTCGTCACAAATTGGTGGCGGAGACATGAATACAGTGTAAGAAAATTCTTTTTCTATAATTGTTTCCTTATAGAAAAGTTGGTTTATTTTCCACCTTAGACATTCCGAATTCGTCCAAAATATGCTAATTTAAAACACAGAATTCTTTCAGTGTTCCTACGGGGTTTTTGGACATGTACTGTTTCTTCAATTTAATAATGTTCGCTTTATTTTTGTGGAAACGAAACATGTTTTGCAAGTTATGGATCATTTCTACACTCTTTCTTCAAATATTTCTCGTATTCCAGCTGTGCGCAGTCGTTTAGTTTTTCGCATCGTGTTTTTACATATTCGTAATTTAAATTTTTTAATAAAATCAAATGGTGGTAGTTCATGATTGTGTGTGGATTAATATCACAACACTGAGGATTTGGCAATAATCTTTTTCATCTATTAAAAAACAACACTTACGGGGCAATGTTTATTGTAAGAACAACATTTTTTCTATGAATAGATATACTTTAAGCATTGTTGACGCTATTTCCATTTGAATAAGGAAATAGCGTCAATGACTTTATTTCCAAATTTTTGTTGGCTTTATTTCGCTTTTGAAAAGGTAATAATGTCAATTGACTTTATTTCGCACCAGGGTGGGAAATAAAGTCAATTGACCTTATTTCCATTGACCTTGTTACCTGTCACCGTGCTTTTCGTGTCCGCCCTTTTTCCAGCTGGTTCTGTTGTAGACTCCTCCTTAGGCCTACTTCGTTTAACTGCCACAGGGTTCTTTATTGGTTTTGAAGTAAGGTACCTCCTGTACTCCTCCACCACCTTATTTCACCTGTGACTGTCTTCCTCATCCTTCAGTCCTGTTGTACCTCTACTTGAGCGCCACCGCCGAGGACTTGGTTTTCCTTCTTTCTTGCTTTGGAGTGCTCCCTGGAGCACTAAACGCTGCCTTTGAGGAAGATGGGGTATTGTCGGGATCGCTAGGCTTAGCGCTCACCGGTATTATTATAGAAGAGCATGCAAAGTCCTACCTGGAAGCCAGGAGCACGTTCACTTCTGCGCTCAGGATGTCTTCCGAGACATCTCTCCTCTCTTCGAATTTTGTGTTTGTATTTTTGTTTTTGTT
>NW_023458718.1:1219-26747 GCF_013731165.1 Rhagoletis pomonella
ATTGTTTTTTTTTGTTCCCACGAGTATGCTCAGAAGGGGGGGTCCACCCCCGCCAGAACCAGCGTACCGTGGGAAGGCACTTATACAACCGACCTTTTTCGGGCATCCTGCAACTCGTTGTGTTTTTAACTCCTCAATTATTTCATTCTCCTCGACTGAGTTGAGATACGGCGCATATGTAGTACCTTTAACAGAATTTAGGGTTTCGTGAAGTGTGCATACATTGGACAATATTTTTGCTTTTAAAAATCGTTCTGATATGAAAAACACTTTATAAATAAGTTACTGTTTCTTCCTCTAGTCAGTAAATAAATATGTATGTGCTTGGAAACACGTTTTTTATGTCACTTAGAATCACTTCACCACAAATGAGAGCTCACAATGGAATACAACTGCACACCACGGGAGATAGTCGATTACCTTGTTTATACCTACGCAAGAACCGCATTAACAAAAATATGATTTGACTCAACACATATTTCTTTCAAGCATGTGTCGTTATAGCGCACTCGCTGAAACCGCATTCAAAACTAAACAAAATTTGTTATTTTTATTCGATATTTCTTAAATAATTAATTGGCGCCGTGGACAGAAATGGAAGAGAACGAGAATTCGAATTTGTTATAATAATAATTAAAATTTAAAATGGGCTGTATAAAGAAAACCAGCCTTTTTTCACTTCGTGTCATATGAGTGATGTGGTTATACTTGTTTTCTAACCGATGTGAAGAATTAAAAAGCGATTTGAAAACAAATTCGAGTCAATACACTTTTGAATTCCTGAGCATGTTGAAAGTTGGTTTATGCTTCCGTTTTGAATCACAGCGAACTGGGTCAAAGCGCTTTTTGTGTTGGTATAACAAGGTAGATGACTGTTGAGGTGAAACTAACTAAATACTTTTAGACTAAGTATTTCGAGCTGTGAAAATAAGTAAATATTAGCATACTTGATATTTAATAACATTTAGTAACAATACTTAAGTAAATAGCAATTTGGTATTTACCACAATACAAATACCTAAATACTTTTGTACTTAGTACTTAATACTTGGTAAATACAATTTTGCCCATCACTGGTATACGTAGGTAGATATGTACCCTGCAGGGAAACCCCGAACTGGTGAACCAAATTTGTAGTTCCGTACTAGATCTTCATCGCCAAAAAGGGACTAGTCCGATAGGAACTAGTGGTACTTTTATAAAACAAATTTTTTCAGTTTTTTTTCACTAGAAATCTATATCTAAAGTGACGAATTTAGAAATGGTTCGGAACTATAGAAAACGGGATGCAGAACGAACTAGATCTTATTTGTCCAATTTAGAACTAGTTCGGAACTATCGAATAACGGATGCAGCGAGGGGCTTGTTTACTTTACATAGATATGTGTTCGGCGGCTTTTTCGTTTAAATACGCTTCTATTCTGTGCTTCGCAGATGCTTTTTCATAGCTTGGTAATAGAAAACTAAAATTTGTGTTAACATTTCAACATCTTGGGACGGTCTGGAATCTAAGAAATAACAGCGACCAACTCTGCAAACTCAGCTACGGCTAAAGGTATGTAAACGTACATTTCTTACAATCATTCAAACAAATTTAGTTTCAAATTTAAAACTTATTTCTTCCAAAATAACTTAAAATCGCACACACGGAAGAACAAAAAAGATTGCAAAATCATGATACTTTTTTCTTTCGTCTGTCGATTTTAGAACTGGTTCGGAACTATAGAATTTAGGACTAGTACGGAACTATCGAAAAAGGGATGCAGCGGGGGGGCAATTGAAACTTCCTAGGACATCGCCATGTTAAATTCGCCAGTTGCTTGCATGCAAAAGAGATTTATCGCGAACCAGTACTGGGTCTAAATGTACTAGAAGCGCACCAGTTCAGAACTAGAAATTTTCCCCACAGGGTATGTACAAGCAAATATGTATTTGTGTATGTATGTAGGCCCTGCTGTTGACACCCTGCAGGGAAACCGCGGACTAGTGAATCAAATTTCTAGTTCCGTACTAGGTCTTTATCGCCAAAAACGAACTCGTCCGATATGAACTAAATCCGCACCAGTCCAAAATCGGAGAAAAGTGGTACTTTTAAAAAACTAATTTATTTCAGTTTTTTCAATAGAAATCGATATCTAAAGTGACGAATTTAGAAATGGTTCGGAACTATAGAAAAAGGGATGCAGAACGAACTAGATCTTATTTGTCGAATTTAGAACTAATTCGGATCTATCGAATAAGGGATGCAGCGGGGGGCTTGTTTACTTTACATAGATATATGTTTGGCGGCTTTTTCGTTCAAATGCACTTCTATTCTGCGCTTCGCAGATGCTTTTTCATAGCTTGGTAATACAAAACTAAAATTTGTGTTAATATTTCAACATCTTGGGACTGTCTGGAATCTAAGAAATAACAGCGAGCACCTCTGCAAACTCAGCTACAGCTAAAGGTATGTAAACGTACATTTCTTACAAACATTCAAACAAATTTAATTTCAAATTGAAAACAAATTTCTCCCAAAATAACTTAAAATCGCGCCATGGATGAACCAAAAAGATTGAAAAATCATGATACTTTTTTCTTTCGTCTATCGATTTCAGAACTGGTTCGGAACTATAGAATTTAGGACTAGTTCGGAACTATCGAAAAAGGGATGCAGCGGGTGGCAATTGACACTTCCTAGGACATCGCCATGTTAAATTCGCCAGTTGCTTGCATGCAAAAGAGATTTATCGCGAACCAGTACTAGGTCTAAATATACTAGAAGCGCCCCAGTTCAGAACTAGAGATTTTCCCCACAGGGCATCGACTTTAGCCAAGCACTGAATATTAGTTCTGAATACTCTTCGAAGAAGGGGAATAAAAATAAAAGGACAAACTGTGACAGCCTATATTAGGAATCGCCATTTGTAGATTAAGAAGGCAAGATTAAAAAATTTATTACGAAAATATTTATGGACTTTAACAGAGGACAAAGGGACAGCACGAAATCTCCTGACTATTAATAACAAAAAACAAATAACGGCAATGAGAAAAGTAGCATCGATATCAAACAGGAAAGTGCCAAACAAATCAGGGACAAATGATTTAGCATTGGTTGTGTATAAATCAAAAGTCGCGACAATGTAATGTCTCTGGTGCATATTTACACACACTATGCCTCATATATGTATGTAAGATTGTATGTATCTTGCAACAATATTTGATGGAGTAGTAAATAGTAACTTACTCTAAGTAAATTCAAGATACGCACCGTAAAATTAAGAAGTAGTTCGATAAAAATTAATAGGGGTTGTACGCCTCATTTACTTACTTTTATTAAGAGAGTATTTTTGCGGTAAAAAGCATTAACTCTCCAAGACATGCATATGTATGTATTAATGTACCTACGTACATACTTTCGGGAACATAGATTGCGTACAGAATAAATAACACAGGTTTGCAAAAAAAAGATTCTGCATATTGAACCAAACCTCTATATCCCTATGTTATTCAACGCGCTGAATGCGAAACCGAGGTCTGTTAGCCCCCATCACGTCAGGTTCGAGGTCATTTGAAGGTCAAGTAGGGAAAAATTTTTTGAATAAACCTGAAAATTATTATATGTATATGAGGTTTTAGACCCGCTGAATCCGAATCCGTAGTTCGTTAACCTCAATAATGTCAAGTTTGAGGTTATTTGAGTTTCCAATAGGACACAAAATTTATTCAATAAATTTTTTTGGGTTTTTGTTGTCGCTGAATCCAAATATTGTGAACCCTTGATCTTAAAGGAAAATGACGATATCAATAAAAAATTTTATTTTATTGTAGTAATGCAGATTAAGAAAAAATATATCAACGTGCGAATTTGGGGCTGAAATAATGGTTAAGTGGCTAAAACCCAGAAAATTCGCTGAAAAACATTGTAAAGTGTTTTCGTAGGAGGTGAAAACTATTCCAATGACTATTTCTGTAAGGAGTGGTGATGGCAAAAAAATTAAATAATCGATTAATTAATCACATGAGTAATAACAAGCCAAAAAAAAATTAATTGCCATTTATTGCAATAATAGATGAATCGAATTTTTAAAGGCACTTTTTTACAGTGAGTATTCACAAAAATACTTGTCCATAAAGAATTTCTATATTTACACGGTGATACAAAAAAAGTCATGAAATACACCCGAAACAAAACCTAGTGTAGGTTGTAGGTATGGTATGGTATATATACAAAAAAAACCGTTATTTTCGTACTTGATGCCCTTACCTATTAATAGCTTAACTATTTACCATCCGATTTTAAAAATCGAACAAGTTTTGCAAAGAGGATTTATAGCAAAAAATTAATTTTTCATAAAATTTAAGGAAAATGGAGGTGGCACCACCCACATATATCATATACGCGTATCTCAAAAACTACTTGACCGATCTCGGCCAAATTTTATATACCTACACATTGAGCTTCGCCTCCTTAAACACAGTGTGGAATTTTTTTGAAATCAGACAAAAACCACATGCTCCACCCAAATAACGGTATTTTCAACAAACTCAAGGTTAGCTATATTTCAGGGGGAGAAATATTTTACCGGTCTCAAAAAACAATCAACACGGTGCTTAAGGAGGCCAAGCTCAATGTGTATATCAATTTGATCGAGATCGGTCAAGTAGTTTTTGAGATACGCATATATGATATTGTGGGCGGTGCCACGCCCATTTTCCTAAAATTTTAATAAAAATATTTTTTTTTTGCTTAGGAGCCATTGTATATATCAATTTTGAGTAAATATTGATGAACTTCTTAGCCACACTACTCAAAAAATCTGCACGTCCAGTACATACACACATATAAATTCAAGGCCGTCTTTTTGCTTAAATTGCCTAACTTCGACAATTTTTTATTATTACAAGCATTTATTACAAGCTTTTATTTAACTTGGTCATCCCGCGGAAATCGCGGAAATTTCCATTCGATTTTAAACTAACTTCCCGACAAGTTAGAGACTTGAAATTTTCAGCATAGTTCCAATCACGAAGGCAATGCAATTTAAAATATAAATGAATTCCCTATATGGTCCAGGAGTCTTGATTCAAAGGCGGTCAATAAATAGTATGATTTATGGCTAACAGAGCGTAATTTGCCAAAGAACGTAAAACCACTATAAAATTGTTAAAGTTGCCGGCGGTAGTGTAGCAAAGCTACTTTTGACAAATTCTAGATATATATATAAATATATGCACCATTTACATACGCTACAGCGGAAATGGACGACACGCCATTTATTTTAAATGAAATTAACTGCTGCTATATGTACATATGTATGTTTATACAAAACGTAAGCAAACAACATTTTCTTGCATAGTCTTCTGTTCTCTTTCATTACAAGTTGAAGTATTTTAATATCTATTGCAAAATTTTGTACATACAATAAAATAACACTTTTTAATATACAAAGCTTTTATAAATGGACTAAAAATTAGAAAATAAAATAATGTAAAAAAAAATATTTTTTAAAAACAAGCTTTTATTTAACATGTACAATCAAAGGAATAAAATAAAGTAGTGTAACAAAAGATTTTTTAGCAAGAAAATTTTTTCAAAACTGCACTGAAACGAATAAAATAAAATAAGTTAAGGTCTCGTTAAAGTTACTAAAAGCCATTTAGTGAAATGAGTTATTCAAACTCTAATGAAAATTACTAACAATTTGTACTAATTTACTTCGTTTTTAAAAAAAACTTGTCGGCGAATTCAGCGTACATGCATAGTTGGTTTATGTATATGTATGTATGCAGATATTTAAATGCCGGTTTGCTATTCGCGCGACAAACTTTTTTAAAAACGAAGTAAATTAGTACAAATTGTTAGTAATTTTCATTAGAGTTTGAATATCTCCTTTCACTAAATGGCTTTTAGTAACTTTAACGAGACCTTAACTTATTTTATTTTATTCATTTTAGTGCAGTTTTGACAAAATTTTCTTACTAAAAAATCTTTTGCTACACTACTTTATTTCATTCGTTTGATGGTACATGTTAAATAAAAGCTTTTAGAAACTATTTTTTTACATTATTTTATTATGCAATTGCATTTGGTGAGGTATCAATTTATTTGAAAATAAATAGTTGGCAACTTTCATAGAAATTTTTTAAATTAGCGATGATCAAGCTTCAAACAATTAAGAAAAATAGAAGCTCATTAAAATTTAACCGATGAAAACTCCCAACAAGCTAAGTCTAACAATATATTGTTATACATTGTTTTAAAGGCCTATAAATAGTATTTTCAAAACTTGTTTGATTTTTAAAATGGGATGAAAAATGGCCAAGCTATTAATAGATAAGTACATCATGTACGAAAATAACGGTTTTTTGGTATAAAAAAATTTAGGGCTCAGGAACTACGGGACCTATTTTCATGTTGTACTCGATCATACCTACAACCTAAACTAGGGTTTGTTACGCGTGTATTTACCTACTTTTTTTGTAGCACCGTGTTATTTATTATTTAACCAAGTTTGCAACTAGTCATTTGTGATTAGTTTTCGGCATGAACGCCTTTTTTAACAAAGGCAATTAGTTTGGTAGATTATAATTAAAATACTTAAGTTACTAATATTTGTTTTTGTTATTTTTACAATAATTTGAAAAAATGGTAGAAGTGATAGCTATTTCCACAATAGTTTTTCATTAAAAACGCCCTCAAGCTCAATAAAAAATGTTGAATTTAAGTTACTGTTGTAATATTTATCTGCATGATTGTAACATGGTGAAATTTGAATCTAAGTTGAAAGATATATTTTTGTACAAGAATTCAACGGAAAGTTTGTGTACCACAATAACCAATGTCAATAACACTTCTTTTTGAAACCTATAGTAAATGTTTCCAAAATTTGATTCAACTTTTGGTTGATTTTGAAAAAAAAAAGAAATCAAAGTGTTAAAAACCCCATTTTCTGCAATACTTTAGGAGCTCTAGAAAAGAAACAAAAAGCGACAGAACCTTCCACTTAGGCTTATATTAAAGCCAGAACACTCGACTACTATCTCTAAAAATACCGTCGCTGAGCGTTGATCTGATGGTCACTTATAAGCCTAAGTGGAAGATTGTATCAGATTTTGTTTGTTTGCTAGGCTGCTCAGATATTCCAAAAAACGTGATTTTCTCACACAGATTCGTAATTAGCACAGACAAGTCTATCAAAAACAGCTTTTATATTTGCCGCACCAAAATCAACGTTGCCCTGTGTTTTCCATTGAAAATGAGCAAAAATTTTTCCTTATGTGGTCCAAATACCCTTCGCTCACCTATTTAGTTAGTTTCGCAAAATAATTCAATTCATCAAGCACATGCGGTAGAGAGGCTCTTGCCTGCAAATTATTTGCCACATGTCTGTTCATGTAAAAAAAATATTCAGTACCTGAACAGTAACTTAATTTCTAGAAATCGCTCTCGAAGAGGGAGGTATCCTAAAAAGTATGAAAATAAAAAGCTTAGAAGTGGTTAAATTTTTTTTTAAAATGTCTATTTTGGAACTTTTAACTTAACAAAACCAAAGGTTAATTCCTTTGCTTTTGTAAAATGCAAGAAAGAGCTGTTTTTCTTAATGAAAAATTGTTACAAGTAAGAATTTCACCAGTAAAACCTTGCAACTTCTCCTCACGTTTCTCCTCTCTCAACTTCTCCTACACTCAGAAAAAGGTTTAGTTATAATTACCAAGATTTGGTTATAGTGACCAAGTGGCATAGTTGGATATGGCAAAATAAATATCTAGTTCACGAAAGTCTGCAATTTACTTCAGACTTCTAATTGAGACAAATGTATATTTGTTAATAATTACTAAACGACTACCTTGAGTGGACAATATTGTTAGTCGAGTAAAATCATTGTTGAGCAAATATAAGGAATGCTTTGGTTGAAACAAGTTTTTAATTAATTTTGTGAACTTGCTGTAGACTTGAATCAGCTAACCGTTTATTATTGGAAAAAAAGTTTCAGTTTGATACAAATAAAAATTTACTCGATGGTTGTTGTGTTTAATTTCTTCTTTTATTTGCATATATTAAGCATAAAAAATACATACATATTTACATAAATAGTTACTTGTATAAATAATACATATGTATATGGTGGTAAGAATTTCCTAAAAAGAAACGATGAAACAGTAATAGTCGTGCGAAAACCCAGGTCAATATCTGCTGGAAGTGCTGGTTTAAGTGTACTGCTTTGCTTTTTCCTTGGTTAAGTAGATACTTTCAAATTATAATTCACACGAATTCATCTCCAGCAGAAACCAACCAACTGCCAAATTCCGGCGAAATGTCATCTGTTCTCTCACAAGAGAGAAATATCCAAAATAGTACGCGAACAGAAAATTTGCAGAAACTTGCAAGTTAGACGAACAGCTGATATAATTTTTATTTACTTACAAAAGTGTAAAATTTAAAACGTACGAAAAGTCATCGCAAAGTGTTATACTGGCACAGTTTATTGATTAAACAAATAACTACTTATTTCTTACAAGTTTAATTAGTCGCATTTTGTAATTTTTATCTTCCAAACCATCAAATTCAATTTTGTGATTTGCGTAAATGCCAACCAGCTGTTTTTGATCAGCTGTTTTCCTGTTGGCAAATCGCTGTTGGCAAAAATTTTTCCAGCAGAAACCAGCAGCTTCCCCTCAAAAGGAAATGTCGGTTTGCTCTCTCAATTTCCCCTACTTTGCAAGTTTTTTGCGTACGCGAACGCAAAAACTTGTAAGTTTTGGTTAAACATGAACAATTAACAGCTACGCGAACGCAACTATTATATTCAGTAATAAACCTTTTTGAGTACTCCTCGGGGGTAAAATCTGATCAGGGTTGATAATGAGTAGGAGCATGAATTTTGTTGATTCAGAGTTGTATACAAATTTACTGTGGTATGAAAGGGAGCAACAACCGTACTATGACAGAGTGGCACAAGTCTTGACTGTGTAATATTGACCGAAACTAATTGCAAATGTGTAAAAACATTGCAAATTATTGTCTATTATTATAGATACTAGTACAGATTATCATAGTTCGGTGTATAACTTGTTATATTACATCGTACATGATAATGAACTGTTAAATGCTGATAACGCTAGTAACTTGCAGATCACTCAAACTTGGGTATGCTTAATGGACTGTCTGGGCGAATGCGCTAGCAGGCATTGGAGTCTGTATAGCTATACAAACCTTGTTTTTTTTTTAAAATAAAGACTTAAATATATTCGGAAATTTAAAATTTTGCTTGATAAATTCACAAAATTTACGTTTTTCATAAAAATATAATCTTACAATGGACCTTTTTTTAAATTTTAAACTTACATTTAAGAAAACTGCATTCAGTGCTAAGATTACGATTTGAGTTTTCCAGTTTATAAAACACAAGCGTTAATTATGTACGTAACTATTGATATTATTCTTCATTAAGCATGAATGTCAGCATATATTAAAGATGAATATTATACTTAACCTACATTTTGTTCACAAATAACACATAATTATGTATATTTTATCCTCGAAAAGAACTTTTTCTAATCATGAGGCGAAATTCCCCACAGTAAGTGTTGCCGTGCGCGCAAAACGAAAATGCTGCACACAACTCAAAAGTACTCCTCGGGGACCAAATGGTGAAAACCTTCGAAAAGGTTTATTACTGTATATACTGTGATTGACATGCCATAGCTTACTGAGCTCTCTGTGACCACACGCGTGTTTCACCCATATACGAGCAGCGGTAGCGGAGCAATGACGCACACAGTCTCATTCATTGAATCGTTTTTATGTCCCCTTTCAGACACGTCAAGTCTTGCTTTCAAGTCTGCTCGTTCGTTGGCGAAGGAGGTGAGAAGAGAGGGGAAGAGTACAGATACCTCCGTACCGTCAATTCGTTTCAAGTTTTCTTGTCTCTTTTTTGATCTTTTCGTTGCTTCCCATTTAAAGAACCAAGGACTTGAATTCAATTAAAGTTGACGCGTGTGGAAGCAAATAGAAAACACAAAAGAGAATGTGAAAAAATTGCTTTCAAGACTTGACGTGTCTGAAAGGGGACTATGCAATGGTCAGCATACTAGCACATTCAAACCAGGGTTGTTGCGAATATTCGCTTTCGCAATCGCAATAATCAATCCGGAGCTTTTGCGAATGCGAATATTGTGCAAGTGCACTGATAAAACGTTTATCTGGAAAACAAAAAATTGTAGCCAACTACTACGTTAAAACTGTCCACCTATGTCCCCTTCTTTCGTAATTTAAAGTCAAAGAGTAAGGTAATAGTAGGTATTTCCAGCGCAAATGTTCAACGGCTGGTTATAAAGAGAGTCGACTATTTGCGCGTTAAAAGTCTACCTTTAATTAGGTAAGAATTATGTAACTGTCGAATATTATTTGTCAAAGGTCTGTTGAAAAAACTGGATGCATCGCTAGTTTTTTCTACTTTTTCTTAGAAAAGTGTATTTTTTTTCTCATAAAAATTATTATGCTTAAGTTCCGTGTTTCCTTTTATTAGTCTTTCAGCTCGAAAACAAAAACATTTATTTTTAATATTTTTATTGAGCTTTGTACCACGATTGTTTATTAGGAAAAATTGAAAAAGCAACAAAGTCTAAGCGGTAGAAGTTATAGCAGCTATTTCGGAGATCCCCACATCTCTTCATCAGACTTCTTTTTTCTAGACTTCAGCAGGGATCGAACCTGCGAATTCGATGTTCAAAGTCAGAAGCGTTAACCACTGAGCTATTTACATCCCGTAAACTCTTGTTGCTAATTCATTTTCCTTATTCAACCAACTACTATCAAGTGCAGCTGATTTGCCGCTGTTTAAACTCGCCAGAGTGGTTGTTGTTGTCAATTCTATACATCCATTTGCTTATTTTGCTTTTTTGTATAGTTTCAGGCAGGCTCTTCCTAAACTATGTATTTGTCAGTGTTATTGTGGCTTATTAACATTTTTATTTTTAATATTTTTATTGAGCTTTGTACCCAGATTGTTTATTAGGAAAAATTTAAAAAGCAACAAAGTCTAAGCGGTAGAAGTTATTGCAGCTACTTCGGAGATCCCCACATCTCTTCATCAGACTTCTTTTTTCAGTTTTTCCTAATTAACAATCGTGGTACAAAGCTCAATAAAAATATTAAAAATAACAACATTAAATACCCGGCGCAAGTATTAAATATATGTTTTTCACCTTTCGAAAAGCTACCGCTACATGGTAAACCGGGGTGAGTAAATTAACGTCCTTAAATTTCGAAATATTGAATTTTCAAGCATTTCTGAAATTTACTGTTATATGAAAAGCGGCCGTAATTTTAGTTCGATTTCAATGATTTTCAACGTTTTGCTTCTATGTGGCAAGCACAATAAAAATACCGAGTTTGGTACAAATTGGTAGAACGGTTACCGAGATACATAATTGTGATCATAAGTAGGCCCATTTTTCAAAATTTTATCCTAAACGTATTTCTTGGTAAAGAATTGTTGCTAGCATCAATTTTGAATAAATTAGCTTCAATAATTACTGATTTATCTAAGATTTCGCATTTCTCTAAATTACCGTTATATGGGATGTGGGCGTGGTTTTTGACCGATTTTAAAAATTTTCGGCCGTTTCGTATGTTATACCAAGGTTAACAACTGTGCCCAGTTTGGAAAACATCGGTGCAGCGGTTACCAAGATATACACATGTAACCATAAGTGGGCGTGGCTACGCCCATTTTCCAAAAATTTATAATATTCTTATTTTTCGTCTAAAACTTATTGTAAATATCAATTTTGAGTGAATAATCTTCAGCAGTTACTAAAATATCGCAGTTTTTGTATTTCTGAAAATTACCGTTATATGGGAGGTAGGCGTGGTTATTGTCCGATTTTGCCCATTTTCAATACCGTCCGTCCTACGCCCGAAAGAAGTGCACGTACCAAGCTTCGTTAAGATATCTCAATTTTTACTCGAGTTATCGTGTGCACAGACGGACGGACGGACGGACGGACAGACAGTCACCGCTTAATCGATTTCTCTTTTCATTCTGATCATTTATGTATACATTTGTCTATATCTGTCTCGATTCGTTTTGCCTGTTACAAACAACCGTTATGTGAACAAAGTTATAATACCCTAGTGCACAAGTGCGCTCGGGTATAAAAATGTAGATAATGAGTGTTAAAGTATTGGTTAATAAGTAGTTCAAATATTTATGTATGTACATATGTATATCCCTATACAAAGGCGTGTCGATTGAAAAACACATATATTTCTCGTTTGTCAAAAAAATACTATTTCTGAGCTCATGTTGAGCATCATTTGGGGAAGGTAGGATTTACGATGAGGTTTAGAAACCATTACAGGAAACTATTGCTTCAGCTTTCAATGCAAAGTAAATATGTATATATGTATGTATATGATCTATGAACAATTTTAGCGCATAACATAAAAAATTCAGTTTTTATTTTGAATTAGTACACTTGTTTGATGTGTGAAATATTTATAATATATGTATATTTATTAAAATAAAAAAGTAAATCTACTGGCAGTTCAGTTATTCAGACGGATAGAATCATGTAACTGGTATTTGGGAAGTAGGCGTCATTTTAGTCCTATTCCAAAATAATAACTATCTTACCCCATAGCATAGCAGCATACTTATGTATATGTATTTCTGACCGCTAAAAGGTTTTTGCAAATAGGAATTTTGAGTGAGTTGGCTTCAGTAATTACTAAAATATCGCAGTTTTTGTATATTCATGATTGTTGTTAGATTTTTCTCATCAATATCATTCATTCTTAGCCTACTACCAACTATACCCTATTTCAAACACAGTTAGGGAGTTCACAAGTCGTGCTATTTGTCATATTTCCTCCTTTATACTATTTTTTTAGAACAGTTTTAAAAGTGTTGTTTTTGCTTTACAAGTAAAATTGTTGTATTACAATACAACTTTGAAAAATATGTTTACTTTGCTATTTGTGAGTGCTATTGGATCAGACATTTCTATTTATTTACATTTTTCCTTGTCTGAGTACAATAAAATATTCAAATTTTAAATAAAACAAGTAAGAAAGTCTAAGTTCGGGCGGAGCCGAACATTAAATACCCGGCGCAAGTATTAAATATATGTTTTCCACCTTTCCGAAAGCTACCGCTACATGATAAGCCGGGGTGTATACATTTTAAGTAAATTAGCGTCCTTAAATTTCGAAATATTGCAGTTTCAAGCATATCTGAAATTTACCGTTATATGAAAAGCGGCCTCAATTTTAGTCCGATTTCAACAATTTTCAACGGTTTGCTTTTATGTGGCAAGCACAATAACCATACCGAGCTTGGTACAAATTGCTAGAACGGTTAGCGAGATACATATATGTGATCACAAGTGGGCGGTGCTACGCCCATTTTCCAAAATGTTGTCATAAACGTATTTCTTGGTAAAGAATTGTTGCAATCATCAATTTTGAATAAATTAGCTTCAATATTTACTGATTTATCGAAGATTTTGTATTTCTCGAAATTACCGTTATATGGGATGCGGGCGTGGTTATTGTCCGATTTTAGAAATTTTCGGCCAGTTGGTATGCTGTATCAGGACCAACAACTGTGCCAAGCTTGGAAGAAATTGGTGCAGCGGTTACCAAGATATACACATGTAACCATAAGCGGGCGTGGCTACGCCCATTTTCCAAAAACTTATAATATTCTTATTTTTCGTCTAAAAATTGCTGTAAATATCAATTTTAAGTGAATAATCTTCAGTAGTTACTAAAATATCGCAGTTTTCGTATTTCCGAAAATTGCCATTATATGGGATGTGGGCGTGGTTATTGTCCGATTTTAAAAGATTTTCGGCCATTTGGTATGCTGTGCGAAGGCCAACAACTGTGCCAAGTTTGGAAGAAATTGGTGGAGCGGTTCCTAAGATATACACATGTAACCATAAATGGGCGTGGCTACGCCCATTTTCCAAAAATGTATAATATTCTTATTTTTCGTCTAAAAGTTATTGTAAATATCAATTTTGAGTGAATTATCTTCAGTAGTTACTAAAATATCGCAGTTTTCGTATTTCTTAAAATTACCGTTATATGGGAGGTAGGCGTGGTTATTATCCGATTTCGCCCATTTTCAATACGAAGCTCACGTACCAAGTTTCGTTAAGATATCTCAATTTTTACTCGAGTTATCGTGTGCACAGACGGACGGACGGACAGACAGTCACCGCTTAATCGATTTCTCTTTTCATTCTGATCATTTATGTATACATTTGTCTATATCTATCTCGATTCGTTTTGCCTGTTACAAACAACCGTTATGTGAACAAAGTTATAATACCCTTGTGCACAAGTGCGCTCGGGTATAAAAATGGAGTCATCTCATGGCAATGGAGTAAGTTATCTTTAATTTATAACATATTTAACTTATTAAAGATCTTTTTTAATTCAGTGCAAAACTAAGCGTGTCCGGGGAAAACCAAACCATGTGTGGACAGTGTCGGAAGAGAAGTCCCTAATTGATTTTCTTTTAGAAAACCGCCTATTTGAGGTTGTAACACATTCAGATCCCAATTGTTTGATTTCGGAACTCCTAGATGGACACTTCGCCGATTTGCCAACAACACAAGCATATTCAACCTAAAAGTTTCATCGATCTCTTCCTCCTCATCTTCATCGCCTAACAAAAATGCACCAAATAAATTTAAAAAACTCCTAAATGACTTATTTGACGACTCACTTCCTGCCATCGTTGCGTCCTGCGCGTACTTCTCGCAAATCGCAGCCATTAATTTGCTTTTCTCGCTCCTTCTGGGCATTAGAAACTTTCTAAAGCTGTTTTAATAATTTTGATTTTGTCAAATATAATTGTTAAAATATTGTACAATAGCACACGAAAAAGTATGGGATGCTCACAAGTTTCATTTTACAACTGTTCTAAAAAAATAGTACAAAAGAGCAAATATGACAAATAGCACGACTTGTGAACTCCCTAAGTATGTTCAGTTATACTTGATAGGATAAAGTTATACAGCTATAAGTGGGCGCTACCACGCCCATTTTCTAAAATTCCATAATAATCTTATTTTAAGAGATTATTGTGAGTATTATTTGAGGGCGATTAATTGATTAAATTAGCGCCCTTAAATTTTGAGTTATCGAAATTTCAAGCATTTCTGTAATTTACCGTTATATGAAAAGTAGGCGTAATTTTAGTCCGATTTCAATAATTTTTTTTTTTTTTTAGAACGGTTACCGAGATAAATATATGTGATCATAAGTGGGCGGTGCCACGCCCATTTTTCAAAATTTTATCCTAAACGTATTTCTTGGTAAAGAATTGTTGCTAGCATCAATTTTGAATAAATTAGCTTCAATAATTACTGATTTATCGAGGATTTCGTATTTCTCGAAATTACCGTTATATGGGATGTGGGCGTGGTTATTGTCCGATTTTAAAAATTTTCGGCCATTTGGTATGCTGTACCAGGGCCAACAACTGTGCCAAGTTTGGAAGAAATTGGTGCAGCGGTTACCAAGATATACACATGTAACCATAAGTAGGCGTGGCTACGCCCATTTGCCAAAATTTTTTAATATTCTTATTTTTCGTCTAAAACTCATTGTAAATATAAATTTTGAGTGAATTATCTTCAGCAGTTACTAAAATATCGCAGTTTTCGTATTTCTGAAAATTACCGTTATATGGGAGGTAGGCGTGGTTATTGTCCTATTTTGCCCATTTTCAATACCATCCGTCCTACGCCCGAAAGAAGTTCACGTACCAATTTTCGTTAAGATATCTCAATTTTTACTCGAGTTATCGTGTGCACAGACGGACGGACGGACGGACGGACGGACGGACGGACGGACAGACAGTCACCGCTTAATCGATTTCTTTTTTCATTCTGATCATTTATGTATACATTTGTCTATATCTATCTCGATTCGTTTTGCCTGTTACAAACAACCGTTATGTGAACAAAGTTATAATACCCTTGTGCACAAGTGCGCTCGGGTATAAAAATGTTAATAAGCCACAATAACATTGACAAAACATTTATTTTAACTTTGTGTAAGTTGTCAAAACTAGCACGCATCGAAATAAAGATGAAATGATATGTAAATAAGTTGACAGCCAATTTCACAAACTAAATAAGAATTAATTGAAGGTGAATTTTATATCTATTGGGACTTGGCATGTCACATATCGTTAGTATAGTATGGCAAGGGCTTAACTCACATCGTCACTGAAATACAAAAAGTCGTAACTAACTAAAAATCTAAAATTCACTATGATGCATTTCATCGAATTATAAGTCCCCACATCGTTGTAGGCAATAAAAAATTTAGTTAGTTGTGTTGTTTCAGCGACAATGTGAAATACGCTCTTTTAAATAGTATTAACGATATGTTGAAAATTTGCGTTCATTCGCCTCAAAAAATATATCAAAACACATTGAGCGCATGGAATGGAACAACCAAACAGATTTGATGGCTTATGGTACCGACAGCGGTGATTAATTAATTGCGACTGCCTGCAATTAGGAAAAGCCAAGCTCAGCTACTCCCCTCGAGCGAGTAGTTATTTAGTATTTATTTACGACCCGTTAGGAAACAGGCTGTAACCCGAAAAGTTAGCAAAATCAATCTTTCTTAAATACTATGTGCCAACTTTTTAATATAAATACTAAATAAAAAAAAAAACGGTTTTAAAAATTATTAACTTTTCCATTTTTATTTACCTAAATCACCTAATGTACACACCAAAATAATTTCTTAAAAATATTTGACATCCGCATTCGCATCCGCGGAAGTTAGCTTTTAAATATCCGCATCCGCATCAAGGATTGGCAAAGGGTGCTGTTTTTGTGACTTTAAGCCTACTCACGTTAAAAACGGAGGATGAACGAACACCACCGCAAAGCGTGCTGTCTTGCAAATACAGCCACCACAAGTGAACGATGCTTATAACAGCTCATACTGATATTGACTTCGGCAAATCTGTACTCCGAATGATCGTGCACGAAACCAGCAACCGCCGTATTTGATCGACTGCCAAAAGCACGATACTGCTTTGGACGGTTGCCGAAAGCATGACAGCTTATGTGAAAGACTGGCGAAGGCAAGATGCCGCAGTTAGCTAACTTGATTTGTTGCAGAAGTCAAACCGCCGCATTTGGTTTGTTGCTGAAGGCGCGTTTGACGTGTTGCCGAAGTGATGATACTGTAGTTCAAAAACATTCAAAGACACTTGCTTGTTTGAAATGAAGCATTGATATGTACATACATACATACTTACGTACGTATGCATATTCACAACTAGCCGGCAGTGAGCAATGCAATTGAATGGTAGACGCGCTATAAATACATACATACATGCATACGAGACGATAAATTACCATTTACCACATTCGTCGTCATTTCAGCAACAAGTCAGATGATTTTCAGCAACAAGTCAAATGGCTTTCAGCAACAAGTCAGATGATTTTCAGCAACAAGTCAAACGACTTCTGCAACAAATGATGACTCTCATGTTTTCGGAGCCGTTCAACTGCCACGTTTGCTGGTTTCGTGCACGATCATTCAGAGTACAGATTTGCCGAAGTCAATATCAGTAAGAGCAGTTATAAGCATCGTTCACTTGTGGTGGCTGTATTTGCAAGACAGCACGCAATACGCTCGTGTTCAGTCATCGTCTAATTTCGTTTAGGTATCGATACTACTAAGCCAACGCCGCTGCTCAGTCATACAAAGCAGCGGTATTGAATGAGTATGAACAGTTGACGATCAACCAATGCCAATCCCTGATCCGCATTCGCATCCGTGGATGTCTGAAATTCCACATTCACAACATCCCTAATTCAAACGATTCAATAACCCTACAAGAACAGTGATAGTCAATTGATTGATCATGTGATACTCACTAGTGATGGAGATCTCAATAAATTACTTCTATCAACTTTTTAAGAGTAATGTGCAAAACGTGATGTAAACATGTGTGTACATGTGATCTTCCGTCTCCCTCCGACTTATGGCCTTATTTAGTGGTCTCTTTTTAACCAACGCAAAATATGCAAATTCTTGTAGGGAAGTGGGACTGTGTGCATTGCTCAGCTGGCGCTCTTCGTATGTGAAACACACATGTGCTCAGAGAGCGCTCAGCATACTTTAGAGGTGGCTCACAAGCATGAATATTAGGGCGGGTTGATTTTTTTTAAATCGTATAGCAAAAACGTAAACTACATAACATTCTAAGAAAATCCTCTGAAGAAACCGTGTATCTAAAATAAAATCCTAATCCGCACCTGTCGACTTGAAAATTTATATGGCCACCTTTGCCAAAAAAATAAATTTTAGAAAAAATAGGTTTTTCCAAAAAGAAATCGAATTTTCTGAATAAAATTGTTTAGTAAGGTAGTTCTTTTGCACTTTATATTTTTTCTACACTCAAAATTTTTTTTCATTAAAAAAATATTCACCCAAGTAAAAAAGTTTGTATATAATTTTATATTCAATATTTTTATAAGGAACATAGATAAAAAAAAAATGTTTTCATAATTTAATAAAAAAGATTGGAAATGCAAAATAAAAAAATTGCACTCAAAAAATTGTTTTCAGTATTTATAAAGTAACCTTCTTATGTTTCGATAAACAATTCTTATTTTATAATGCAATTAAAAACTATACAAGTGTTTTCACTCAAACAATATTTCAGCAATTTTTCAGTAATTTTTTTGTACAATAAACAATTTTTGTTTCATTAAAACAATTAAGGTCTTTAATACATACAAAGAAGCAATTATAGAATACTAAGAAAACTTCAGTTATTGGTTACATGTTAATTTTTTTTAAGTCCTTTTTACTCTCCATTCTAAGTACTTTGGCACGACTTTCTATAGTTACTGCCAGAACATCATCTCTATTCTTTTCTGTGACACGTCGGGAAACATTGGTTAACAACTGCACACATCTATATGAAGGATCTAAGCTAAGTGCTGGCTCTGTAGATTGTTGATCAGCAATGCTTAGCACGCACTCGGGAATCGTATGTTTTCTAGCGGTAGTTGGTCAATAAGGAACTCTTTTAGATGATCAGGAATCAATCCACAGGAGCATTTTGTCGTTTTCACGCACTGGCATCTACCAATATAAAACAAATTGTTTAAGGTTTTCAAGAAGTTTGAAAATATATGAAGTCTTGATTTGTTTTTTATTACTCTATGGTACTTATTAAGCAAACCGTTTAGTTTCTTCACTACACTTTTTTCGTTGATAATTTCAAGACTAATTTTGGTCCAAAACGATAACTTTTTTAGCAACTTGTGGAGAAAACCTTTCATATGATAGTGTTATTTTCTTATTATTTCCACGCTCACTTAAATAAAAATAGTATTTCAAAACATCCCGATTATTTGGCAAATTCAATTCACTAAATTCGCTTGGAACGCCAAAAGCACTAAAATTCTGAATGGGCCGAAATCTTGGGCCGGGAAAATTTTCCGAGTCATTAGAATCGATGGACATTTCCAGTAAACCCATTATTAAATTTTCAAAACTGTAAATCACTGATGAATCAAAATTATAAGTAAAGGCACAAAAATTAATTAGAACAATTTAAGTTGAACACGCCAGAAAACTGATATGAAGTGCATGTGAAAATATTTATACCGAAGCGAAAGTCACTGCCTACTATGATTCTTATCAGCAGTTTGAGAGTGCACAAAACAATGGACAAAACATTTTACATAAGTGTTGTTGTCGATGTGCACTTTGTTTTGAGCAAAGCTGAGGTAACGGTATCTTACGCACTTAAACGAAAAAAACGCCAATATACAAGAGAACAATTTGATGAGATAAACTGGATTAGAGGTCATGTTTTTTTTCTGGTTTAAGAAGTTTGTTTTGCCTATTTTATTACAAAAAAAAAACAATTTTTTTTAATTATTCTTTGTTTTATGCAAAACGCAGTTTAGGTGAAACGTGTTCTAACTAACTGCAAACTGGGGTTCAACTGCTTTTTTGATAATTGAATATTTTGATTAGTCTCAAAACAAAACCTGTATTGCATAAACTATAATATAATATAATAAAATATAATATATTTCAAAAAAAAATAATAATTTTAGCGAAAGAAGAGGAAAAAAATTTTCAAGTCGAGAGGCGCGGATTAGGGTTTGATTTTAGACCCATGGTTTCTTCAGAGAATTTTCTTAGAATTTAATGTAGATTACGTTTTTACTATATGATTTTTTATTTTTTTTTCATCCATACAAATCCACCCGCCCTAATGAATATGTTCCGCTCTCAAACCAAATCGTGGTTGCCTCAACTAAGATTTAGTAACTATGACTAAACCATGTGTTGAAAGCAAGCTTATCTGTATTAGCAGAGCTTAATGACATCCTTTTATGAACCATATGGTAAGTTGAATGGAATTTTTAGAAATATGCTTAAAAAAAATATTTATTATTATTTACCAAACCCTTCAACTAAATTAACGTTTTGGTACAACCTAGATGAATATTATAAGCTTTAATATGTTTAGTTATAATTACCAACCCATGGTAATAGTTCCCAATCTTTGGTAACAGTTCGCAAATGTTAGGGGTATTCTCGAAATCTTGCAAAGCCGTTGCACGTAGCACGGATAGCACGGATTGCATAACTTGCACACACACAACAACAAAATACAATGGAAACAACATTTCTCATCGCTGCAAAATATGCAACGTCGAAACCCATGTATATATTTTGCAAAAAAGCATAGCAAAATAAATTCGACCCTGTGCTAGTTGTTTTGTTGCTGGAATTGCTACATATTTCTCTCATCCCGCTCACCTCATTTTTTTGCTGTCTCTTGTTATTGTATTTGATACAGGATTTTGCTGCTTGCTGCCATGGTTGCCACTCGCCAACATTTTTTCTACCAAAATCACTTAAGAAAAGTTACCCAAAGTTACCATATCTTCACTACCAAAATCTTCACTTCTTCAGAGAAAAAAAATACTGAATAAAACTGCTATATTTAAACTGCTATATTTCTTAACAAATGTGTATATCGTCACTAGACACGAATAAAGGCGCGAGCTCAAAAGTTGGCCGCGTAAAAAGGCGCGGTGTTTAACACACCCAGAAAAAGGTTTATTTATAATAACCAAGATTTGGTTATAGTGATCAAGTGGCATAGTTGGATATGGCGAAATAAATATATAGTTCACGAAAGTCTGCAATTTACTTAAGACTTCTAGTTGGGACAAATGTATATTTGTTAATAATTACAAAACGACTACCTTGATTGGACAATATTGTTAGTTGAATAAAATCATTGTTGAGCAAATATAAACAATGCTTTGGTTGATACAAGTTGTCAATTAATTTTGTGAACTTGCTGTAGACTTAAATCAGCTAACCGTTTATTATTGGAAAAAAGTTTCAGTTTGGCACAAATAAGAATTTATTTGCATATATTAAGCATACGTCCGTATTTACATAAATTAGTTACTAAAATAAATAATACATATGTATATGGTGGTAAGAATTTCCTAACAAACAACGATGAAACAGGAACAGTCGCGCGAAAACCCAGGTCAATATCTGCTGGAAGTATACTGCTTTGCTTTTTCCTTGGCTAAATAAACACTTTCAAATTATAATTCACATGAATTATATGTATATCCACTGAAAACCCCCGGTTGGCATCAAACTTTATATTTTTAAATAACTATGCGCGCACGGAAACAACTCGCGGTGATAGAAAAACTGAAACTGAGACAAACAATTCTGTGCATGTCATAGCACACACTTTTCTTTCCCTACCTAGCGCAGCGATCGACATGCCATAGCTTACTGAGCGCTCTGGGACCACATGCGTGTTTGACCCATATACGAACAGCGGTAGCGGAGCAATGATTTCCACGCACAATGCAATGGTCGGCATACTAGCACATTCAAACGATTCAATAAGTGGGACCATGAACGAAAGACACAAGATCACGCCTTCCCGAAAGAAAGAAAAAAGTTATTTTCTAGCTGTTGAAATCTCCACGCCATCTTTGTTGTAAGAAGTAAACAACGAAGAGAACAAAAAAACCGCGTTGAACGCATTGTTGAACGCATGAATAACCATTTTTTCTCTACAAACTCTTTTATAAATCATGTCGTTGTGTTAAATTATTCTTCACCTTATGTGTACACACGTTGTCACATGGGAAAATGAAGAAAATTCCAGTAACAAGCCACCACCAGCAACGAACAAATGTTAACAATCGGCTAATATCAAAGTCGCCCAACTTTTTTATACCCGAGCGCACTTGTGCACAAGGGTATTATAGCTTTGTTCACATAACGGTTGTTTGTAACAGGCAAAACGAATCGAGATAGATATAGACAAATGTATACATAAATGATCAGAATGAAAAGAGAAATCGATTAAGCGGTGACTGTCTGTCCGTCCGTCCGTCCGTCCGTCTGTGCACACGATAACTCGAGTAAAAATTGAGATATCTTAACGAAACTTGGTACGTGGACTTCTTTTGGGCATAGGACGGACGGCATTGAAAATGGGCGAAATCGGACAATAACCACGCCTACCTCCCATATAACGGTAATTTTCGGAAATACGAAAAGCGCGATATTTTGGTAACTACTGAAGATAATTCACTCAAAATTGATATTTACAATGAGTTTTAGACGAAAAATAAGAATATTAAAAAATTTTGGCAAATGGGCGTAGCCACGCCTACTTATGGTTACATGTGTATATCTTGGTAACCGCTACACCAATTTCTTCCATACTTGGCACAGTTGTTGGTCCTGCTACAACATATCAAATGGCCGAAAATGTTTAAAATCGGACAATAACCACGCCCACATCCCATATAACGGTAATTTAGAAAAATACGAAATCCTCGATAAATCAGTAAATATTAAAGCTAATTTATTCAAAACTGATGGTTGCAACAATTTTTTACCAAGAAATACGCTTATGATACAATTTTGGAAAATGGGCGTGGCACCGCCCACTTATGATCACATATATGTATCTCGCTAACCGTTCTAGCAATTTGAACCAAACTCGGTATGGTTATTGTGCTTGCCACATAAAAGCAAAGTGTTGAAAATTATTGAAATCGGACTAAAATTACGACCGCTTTTCATATAACTGTATATTTCAAATGCTTGAAACTGCAATATTTCTAAATTTAAGGACGCTAATTTACTTAAATTTATACACCCCGGCTTATCGTGTAGCGGTAGCTTTTGGAAAGGTGGAAAACATATATTTAATAATTGCGCCGGGTATTTAATGTTCGGCTCCGCCCGAGCTTAGACTTTCTTACTTGTTCCTAAATACGATTATAACGGGCCACTAAGAAGAAGGCGTGATCTTGTATTTTTATACCCGAGCGCACTTGTGCACAAGGGTATTATAACTTTGTTCGCATAACGGTTGTTTGTAACAGGCAAAACGAATCGAGATAGATATAGACAAATGTATACATAAATGATCAGAATGAAAAGAGAAATCGATTAAGCGGTGACTGTCTGTCCGTCCGTCCGTCTGTGCACACGATAACTCGAGTAAAAATTAATATATCTTAACGAAACTTGGTACGTGTACTTCTTTCGGGCGTAGGACGGATGGTATTGAAAATGGGAAAAATCGGACAATAACCACGCCCACATCCCATATAACGGTAATTTTCAGAAATACGAAAACTGCGATATTTTAGTAACTACTGAAGATTATTCACTCCAAATTGATATTTACAATAATTTTTAGACGAAAAATAAGAATATTATAAATTTTTGAAAAATGGGCGTAGCCACGCCCACTTATGGTTACATGTGTATATCTTGGCAACCGCTGCACCGATTTCTTCCAAACTGGGCACAGTTAATGGCCTTGGCATACCAAATGGCCGAAAATTTTTAAAATCGGACAATAACCACGCCCACATCCCATATAACGGTAATTTAGAGAAATACAAAATCTTCGATAAATCAGTAAATATTAAATTTATTCAAAATTGATGCTTGCAACAATCCTTTACCAAGAAATACGCTTATGATAAAATTTTGGAAAATGGGCGTGGCACCGCCCACTTATGATCACATATATATATATCGGTAACCGTTCAACCAATTTGTACCAAACTCGGTATTTTTATTGTGCTTGCCACATAAAAGCAAAACGTTGAAAATTATTGAAATCGGACTAAAATTCCGGCCGCTTTTCATATAACGGTAAATTTCAGAAATGCTTGAAACTGCAATATTTCGAAATTTAAGGACGCTAATTTACTCAAAATTGATACACCCCGGCTAACCATCTAGCGGTAGGTTTCGAAAAGGTGAAAAAACATTTATTTAATATTTGCGCCGGGTATTTAATGTTCGGCTCCGCCCGAACTTAGACTTTCTTAATTGTTGGTTCATGAAGTGGGACTGTGTGCATTGCTCAGCTGGCGCTCTTCGTATGTGAAACACACATTTGCTCAGAGAACGCTCAGCATTCTTTAGGGGGGGCTCACAAGCACGAATATGTTCCACATATGTATTATTTATTTTAGTAACTTACTTATGTAAATATGTACGTATGCTTAATATATGCAAATTCTGTTCTAGAAGGCATAGCGTTATAATACCTTCGAATTTTTTCGCTTCTTTTAGGCATTGCCGGTAATGCAAAGTAGAATGTCCTGCAATATTTTATTTATTTCGCTTCTTTGTTTAATTTCGGGGAATGCAAAGTAGAATGTCCTATAAAATTTTTATTTTTTAATTTGCTTCTTTATTTCAGGGAATGCAAAGTAGAATGCTGCATCGTAGTCAGCAAAAAAATAGAGTGAATATCCAAAAGTTCTTTTTCAACCGTTACTCTCTGTGGAAATTTGTCTCGCATAAAAATCATGTTTTGCTTTGTTCAATTTGCAGCGAAGTTGAAGTCAGTCAATGAAGTGAAGTACAAGAGTGAGGAAGTACAATTTTAAGCTTAATTAAATATGTATGTATGTACATACCGATTTTTAAGTAAAATCTAAATATCTAAATACGTACATATGTATGTACAAAAACTGATTTATACAAATTTTAATTAATTTTAATCTTTTAAGACATTTTTTGATTTCAATTTAATATAAATAAGTATGTACTTATCTAGGCATTCTACACTAGTTTCTCTTTAAGGCAGTCTTTGTTCGCTTCTCTGGATTCTGTTTATCCATGCGTTCCCCCTTCGTTTGAAGGTAATGCTGCGGGTAAAGGCTTACCGCCAAAGACATGCTCATGTTAAAATAAGACCTTCTTGAAGCGAAAGGGTAAGTGATTCCTATCGTCTAGCTCGTTTCCACTTTCGTTTCTGTGGTAATCGTGTTTTTTGCTGGGTAGTGACGATATACACATTTGTTAAGAAATAAAGCAGTTTAAATATAGCAGTTTTATTCAGTATTTTTTTTCTCAGTGAAGAAGTGAAGATTTTGGTAGTGAAGATATGGTAACTTTGGGAAACTTTTCTTAAGTGAGTTTGGTAGAAAA
>NW_023458718.1:26847-35486 GCF_013731165.1 Rhagoletis pomonella
AGTAAAAAGGACTTAAAAAAATTAACATGTAACCAATAACTGAAGTTCTCTTAGTATTCTATAATTGCTTCTTTGTATGTATTAAAGACCTTAATTGTTTTAATGAAACAAAAATTTTTTATTGTACAAAAAAATTACTGAAAAATTGCTGAAATATAGTTTGAGTGAAAACACTTTTTTAGTTTTTATTTGCATTATAAAATAAGAATTGTTTATCGAAACAAAATAAGGTTATTTTATAAATACTGAAAACAATTTTTCAGTGCACAGTTGAGTTGTAAATTCTCCAAAGAGATTTAGGGAATGATGTTGAAGTGACAGTCCTTGGCCAAGTATAAATCTATGATTACGCGTCTTTCTTCGCCATCAACTGGGTTACGCATCTTTCTTCGCCGTCAACTGGGTTACGCATCTTTCTTCGCCGAAATTTTTCTTAAGCGCCTTTTTTCGTACAATTTTTTGTATACGTCTTTTTCCGCCGTCGAAACACTAGCGCGCCTTTATTCGTGTCTAGTGACGATATACTTACAGCCAGCTTCTGTGACTTAATAAATTCAATATTTTTATAAGTTGTCAATTTTTGATTATTTATCAAAAACTCCTAGTTCTAGCACAGAAGATTAAATCTGTTTTCTTGATAAATTATCAAGATTGAAAATGCCATTGACAATTATAATTTTTTTTTATTAGAAAATATTTTGCTATCAATTAATTACTGCATTTGCCGTTATTCTAATTTTCGTTGTTGGTGTTTCCGACAGGGTAGGAGTATGGTGTAATGTGGAATGATTTTCCATCATCCCTTGTCAAATTTGGTTTGGAGACAAATCGGTTTCGGCGTTGTGCCATTTTCAGTGTCATTTTTCGTTCGAAATGTGCCGTTATTTGGACCTGCGAATCACGGAATAATGGCACCGGGTGCTTTTAACCATCCATTTAACTCGTACAAAATTTCGAGTAAATTGCGAAAACTGCAAATTTTTTTGCTATTTTTTCGGTTTTTCATAATTTAGTGTACGTGTCAAACGGACCTCAGATTCGGTGGGTCTAGTAAAAAGCACGCGAATTTTTTTCGTGCCGGAATAACCAAAACGATTTAAAAAAATATGAGATGGTAGAATTCAAAATTTATCGCAAAAATTCGAAAGTTGTTTTAGAAGTGCAGCCCTTGGTGCTGCCACTGTAATTCAAATATTTCCAGTATTCGAATATGAGATGAATCTAATTTTATCGAAGTAATTTTGTAGAAGTGTCAGTAGTGCTGCCATTGAAACTCGAAGAGTTTTTATAATTACGCAAATGCAAAACATAATTCATTTCTTTTTAGTAATGCAAATAGATATTTAGTTGCAAAAGTTACCAAAATGAAACAAAAGTTACCAAGTTACCAAACCGTTTAAAATTTACCAATTTTGGTAAAAGTTACCAATTGTGGCAACCATGCTTGCTGCCTATACATGCTACCACTTTGCAATGGGGCATGATAAAAACATAACAAGGTAAAACCATTGAGAGGCAGTCTGACGTTTGCCAACAATATAATTTTAAACTTCAAAACTCAAACTCACACACACATTCTCATTTTCAATCTCAAACAAAAACAGTTGTGAACAATTTAATTTTTTTATTTTCAATTTTATATGATTTTAAAATGTTGGCAAACGTCAGAAAAAAATCATGGCCTACAAATTGAGAGAATGAACCTACCTTGTAATGTTTTTATCATGCAATGGGGTGCTCTCGTACTCTTCCAAAGTTGGAATAGAAGTTTTGCATTTCGTGCAATCCGTGCATCGTACAATACTTGGAGAATACCCCAAATGTCAAAATTTGGGAACTAAATATCTTTAGTTGTCGAAACTAATCCTTTTTCTCAATGTACTTTGCAAATTTCACGCAAGTTTTTGCGTACAAAAAATGTATACGTCGTAAGCGTCATGTTCCGTATTGTAAGAGTATTTTTTTAACTAAGCATTATGTTCCAAAATGTACTAAGACGGTAGTAACAGCGCATCGTACAGGTATTCACGGCATCACTAAAAAAGTTGATGCTTGCCATGTGAGAGAGAAACACGAAGTGAACGCTCGACAACGAACAACAAAATATTTGACAACAAACAACAAAATATTTGGCAGCAACAAAATATTAGTTAAAATTAGCAAGCATCGAAATAAAGATAAAATAATATGTAAATAAGTTGACAGCCAAGTTCATAAATAAAATAACAAATAATTCAAGGCAAAAGAAAGTAATGTCGTTGTGAGTAGACGTGTTTTTGTGGCGCTGCTTTAAATTACGTTTTTCAAAGTAATTACCGGATTTTTAAATCGATAAATCTTTGCAAACTTTCTGTAAAAACACTCGCTGCGGCAGCTGATCGTTATTTGCATTATTTTTATTCGATTGGTTTTATTTTAACATTTGTGAGATAATACAAGTTTATTCAGTGAGCAAATATGTCACAACAAAGGAAAAGCGCCCGCAAAGTCTCCTCTCCACAACAAACTCCAGTACAAAAACAATCCAAAGGAGCAAGCAGCCCAAAACGATTCGTTTGTTGGCGAGAATGGAAAATAAATTGGAAACATTTATGGAGAGCATTATCCAAAAATTGAACGAATAGTGAACAAAACAAAAACGTTCTCACATTATGACAGCAAGTCGATGAACGGGAGAATAAAAACAATAACAGCAGCAACCCCTCTCCAATCATCTTTAAAATGAACTCGGCTTATGACCGTTCATTATTATTTAAAGCGATTGCTGGCTTTTTTAAATCTAGCCGCAAGTCTTTAATTCACCGCGATATTGGCATCAATGCTGATGGAAAGTTCTTCATCCATGAATGCTTAGCGAAAGCGAAGCGTGACCTAATGCAATATGCAACTCAAATTAAGAGACAGAAACGTTTGGTGTGTGCATTTTCAATTCGTGGGCACATATATGTACGAAAGCATCCCGACAGCGAAGCAGTGAAAGTTTTAGCATAGCTGCCAACTTGGTGCTTTAAGCACTAGATTTAGTGCTTTTTGAAAATTAAAACGCCAAAAAAAATGGTTTAGTGCCTAGTGCCATTTTTAGTGCTTTTTTCTGAACTAAAATTTCTGAATTTACAAGAATCTACAAATTTAAATGCACTGAAATGTAAACCATGATGAATAAAAAGGTGAAGTTGCAAACCCACGTTCTTGCGTTCTTGTTAAATTGTATTCGCATTGAAAATGCTAGCACGCAGATAGGGTAAGTATTAATTTTTTATTTTCTTGATTATTAATTAGTTCGAAAAATTTTAACTTTTTCCCCACCTGAGTTCATCGGTTTTTGTAGATTTTTCGGTGCTGAATCCAAATCTGGCTGCAGAATTTCTGTACCACGTCAGAATTTTGAGATATCTTAACCTCTAAGTTTAAAAACACGGTTTATTATAAAACAAAAATTGTACAAAGCTCAACAAAAATATTAAAAATAAAATGTTAACAAGCCACAATAACATTGACAAAAAATTGTTTCGCTCATTTCTACTTAGGTTATCATTAAGTATTACTCTTCCCCTTCAAAATTCAATTTCGTTTGTTGCGATTCGATTGTTCTTTCTCCAGATGTACCAGTTTTAATGTGCAGTACTTCGGTATTACTTCGTAAGCATGAATGTGTATTTCTTTATACAAGTAAATGTTGTTTATTTTTTTACTTTTGTTTACCATAAACTGGTATGAAAAAAAGTATCCTTTGATTATAAAAAAATTTAGTGCTTTTAGTGCGGTAAAACGCTCTTTTTTCGAAGGTTTGGTGCTTTTTGAAACTCAAAAGTTGGCAAAACTGGGTTTTAGATCAGAGGTGGGCACTCATACTATCACACACATGCGCTTGTGTGCGAAGCAGCGAAGTTTTGCTCAACAACCAGAGCTCGGATGTTCCCACATTTGCGGAATAGATAACACTTTTTTTGCTAAATTACATTTCTACTACTTCTACCACCGTAAGCTAAAAAACTTGCAGATCTTGAAACCTCTTTTTTTAATTTGTTCATTTGAGCTTTAATGAATGGGTATTTTCTACAACAGAAAACAACATTGCTTGCTGCGACGTCGACACATGGATGATATGATCGTCTTCGAGCGTCTTACGATAATTGACGATTGACTGATGCTTTGCTAGCACTTCGGCAAAGCAAATCGAGTCCGTTGCTGCTGAGACTTCACTGCGCAACTATTCGAATAATTCACACATAAAATGTTTCGGGGGGAATGGGAAATACATTTCTTTTTGCATAGAAAACATGGATTGGTATGCGCAATGCGTGATTTGCTTTCGCGTTATGAGTCGCAATGTTATGCCTTGTTTAAAAAGACAAAACAAACTGTGTCATAGTCATTTTGAAAAGGTGAAAGAGGGCGATCGAAGAAGCTTTTAGAATTAAAAGCAGCGTTCTTTATTAAATTTAGGGTTGGTGAAAGTAATATACATCAACACGAAAATTATCAATGTCTATCAGAAAATGATAGATCATTTCTAAAAAAAGGCATCTTATTCTGTCGCTTTGGCTTTTTATTTAGAATTTCTAGAAAAGTTTTAGGTGTGCAGTTTTATAGCCCATTAAAATTTAAAAGCTAAAAGTGCAAATTTCAAGCGCTAAAAAATCGTGTTGGTTTTTAATGATTGGTAATTTCTTTTATATGGAAGAAAATGCCTAGCACCGTCAGCAAAAAAAGGATAAACAATAAATAAACGAAAAATGTAATTAGCCAAAGCTGGTCAAAATGTCACTTAACTTAATCAGCTGACCATAAGTGCATATAACGTATTTATATATTTATTTATTTGAATCTACCACATTGTTTTGGAATGTACCACAATTTTTCATGACTATTTACCACTAAGAAAACTTTGCGTTCGAACACTCTCAACAGCAACTGATTTGATTTGCTTTGCCGAAATACCAGCGAAGCATCAATCAATCGTCAATTATCGTAAGACGCACGAAGACGATGGTAGTATACATGTGTCGACGTCGCAGCAAGCAGCATTTTGAAGCCCAATACATTAGTCTGTTCCTTTGAACTTCGGACTAAAACCTGTGGAACTGTCAAACTACAATTTTACTCTCTCAACTGAGAGTAAAAGGAGAACAGATGCCGAAGTGCACGGGAACGCAAAAAGCACTATTTCCTGAAAAAATGTCAGTCGGTTTGTTTACATGTCGTACCAATGACTTGATTTGGCTGAAATATCACTAAATAATTATTAAAATCTATGCATATTCAAATATTTCGTTGTTTACTTCCAGTTTTTAACAAATATAAGGTTCTTTGCTTTCACTGCTTTCTGTTTTTGTTTGCACATGTAAATCAGCTGATGGTTTGACACTTTTCATGAACTTACAGGAAAAAAAACTCCGGACTAAATCCTGTAACTTCTGACTAGGAACAGTTGCTCAGTTACTCTCTCAAATGTGTTCCCACTTACAGGTTTTATGTCAATAGGAACGACTTCCTGTAAGTTCTGACTAAATCCTGTAAACCGGACTGCTATTGGAACAGACTACATGTGTTTGGAAAATCAAAAAATGCCCGCCTCTATTTTAGATCGTAAAAGCGTCGATAATATTGCAGCTGCTACGTAACATGCACATACACACATATGTTAACATATTTATTAATGTTAGGAATGTTAGTTTTGATAATTATAATTTTTAGTATGGGCCTGTGCCAAATGATAGAAAAGAGAAAATTTTGACGGATCAAAGTAAAAATCTGACATTTCTCGTGGTGAATAAGAAAGTCAGAATTTTACCTAGCTCATGGGGCTAGGTAAAATTTTGACAGCTTATAACCATGTATACACATAATATTGCTTGGCGGTAATAAGGAGTGAACATGAAAATGAAAGCTGAAACAGCATAAAAAAAGCGTACGTTACTTGCAAATTATAAAATAAATATAAATTTTAAGAATTTCAGCAACACACAAAAATAAAGCTTTCGCACGAGCGTTTGTTTGGTTTTTCAACTGTCAAAATTTTACTCTGCATTTGGCACAGCAAAATTCAATTTATTTGTACACCATAGCAAATTTTTCTACCCCGTCTCACCACGGAGAAAAAAGTTACCGATTGGCACAGGGCCTATGAAGTACTTCTTCTATTTCTTGCGTGTTTCAGTTTCTTATTTTTCTGTTCCATTTTCTGCCTACTTTCTGTTTATAACTAGCCATTTACAAGCATCTCTTGATAATCATAGGTATGAGCAATGATGTAAGTATGAGCACTAACGAAGATAACTTAAGGCTATCTCTGAAACTAACATGCCAGTATAACAAAGGGTTCAATGAATGTCATTTTAATGCGCGAAGTCTAACAGTAAGCAAACTTGAATATTTAAATTATATTTTTCATGACCTTTGCGTTGATGTGGTTTGTATAACAGAGACTTGATTCAAACCTTGCATTGAAAATTCTGCATACGCTTTGTGCGATTTTTCAATTATAAGAAACGACAGATCCACTGGTAACAGAGGTGGCGGCATTGCGATTTATTTTAATGCCAAGCTCAATTGTAAGGTTTTACATAAGTCTCCCTGTCTTGTTACTGTTCAAAGTCTGTTTGTTGAGTTTAGTGATAGTGTTCAAAAGTGTCTTGTTGTTTGTGTTTATAACCCCCATAAATGTAATGATTTGTCGACACTTTTCACTAAAATATCTGAGTTATTTGTAAGCTATATGCATGTCCTCATCTGTGGCGATTTTAATGTTGACATTTTAACAAATAACGCCAAGTGTAAGCATTTACTGAGCAGCTTTAATGCTAGTGGCATTACTATTGCCAACAAATATGCAACACGCTTTGCACCGGAGTGTAAGCCAAGCATGTTTTTGCCGTAAGTGTAATTGGTAATGTAAACCATATTGACCAATTTCCCTTAGCTGGTGTATCTAACCATGAATTGATGTTTTTATGTTATAATATAGAATTTTGCAAAGTGAAGTGAGTTATTGGAAGAAAGTGCTTCACTGGATTGGAACTCCTGTTGGTTCTTCTCAGACGTTGATAATAAACTAAACCATTTCAACATGCTGGTAAAATATTTGTTTGAAAAATATGTGCCTATTAGAAATATAAAAATTTTTCACAAACGAAAGCCATGGTTCACTAAATCCACTCTAAGCCTTATAAAAAAGCGAAATACGGCCTACAAATACTGGAAACGGAATCCGACTGATGATCGTTGGAACCAATATAAAAATTTATGAAATGAAATAACTGCAAGCCTACGTCAGGGGCAAAAAAGGCCTATCTCGAAACTAAATTTTATGCTAACGTTCCCTCCAAGGTTGTGTGGAAAAATATAAATTCACTGGGAGTCTGCGCTAAGGATAAGAAAACCTGCACCGTTGCACATAGGGGTATTTGAACGATTTAGGCGGCCAAAAACCAATTTGACAAAATTTTGGAGAAAACTTAAAAAATTAATCGCTTTCGATAGAGAACATTCCAAATAACATTTCCCAGTCCCCCTTCCTTTTCTAACTTGCACAGCGAAGGCTCACCGTTGACTGGAAGCAGAATATTCCAACGCTGATTATAGATAAATTTTCGCTCTCTAGAAAGATCGTGACGGTTTTAAGTTAATATTTTGATTTCTGCATTGTATTCTTAAAAAGTAGTGATGGATCCGCATACAGAAGATAACAATGCATTTAAGTGTAAATTTTTTTTATCGTTTTATTAAGCAAAAGTTCAATTCAAATGTAGCGAATATAGCGGTTTTCAACGAGTATTTTTTTGTTAATTTTTGTGAATATTAAGGAATTTGTTGTATCCCCAGGAGAGATCGCGTTATTATTCTTTGTTCAATTGAAAGCTTAGAAATTTGGCTAATATAGTGCGAAAAGACTGCCCGCAGAAAATGGCAGATGAGTGGTATTTCTTAACATAGAAAATGTATTAAGGAAAAATCTAAAAACGCAACTAGTATATAGTAACACTACTTTAGATCTATTTTAACACTAAAATTAAACTTTTTAGATGAACTTGAGGCCGCTGAACTAAAATATGAATCCATTTAATTTAAAAAATAATTAGTTTTCGAGATATTAGCAAAAGTCATGTTTTCTAGGACCTTTCGGTCCTGTTGCTAGAAATCTGCGGGAATATAAGGCGAACCCAACTATGATATATGTAATATATTTCGGAATAAACATTTGTTTTCCTTTACATTGGTGTTATATAAGTGATGATTAAAGAAATAGTTTTAGGTATACAAGCGTTTAAATTTAGATAAATGTCAATTTTGATAAATCTACGATATTTCAGTAAATATTGCATCCGGATTGTTAAACATTAGTATGTTAAGTAAAATTTTGGAACAAAATAGGATTATTAAATTTTTAATTTTTAAAAATTCTTGAAATCGGGCGATAACTACGCCCACTTCCCATATAAGGGTAATTTATAGAAACGCGAAAACTGCGATAAATCAATAACTACTGAAGCTAATTAACTCAAAATCGATTCTTGGAATAACCTCTTAGCATTAAATAAAATTATTATAATTTTTTGGATAATGGGCTTGGCGCCGCGTACTTTTAACCAAAAATGTGTATCTCGGTAACCGATTTATCAATTAGTACCAAACTCGGT
>NW_023458718.1:35586-38115 GCF_013731165.1 Rhagoletis pomonella
AAAATACTTTTGTTTACATTCACTGTTGCCAACTTGATGCTTTTCGCGCCAAATTTAGTGGGTATTCAAAACGCGAAAATTTTTGAGTTTTGTGCTTGGTGCGTTTTTGGTGCTTTTGTTTTTAGTTTGAAGACACCAAATTAGAAAATCTTAAAAAAATTGAAGCAAAATTTATGGCAATCGTAAGTGTGGCAAGCAATTTTACAAAAATTTTAACAAAATCATGGCACAGTGACAATCATAAGTGACAAAGAAATATGTGGCAGCACCTTCAATCATGCCAGAAGAAACCGATCGTTGTGCAAGAAACATTGATTTTTGAATCGGCATCCTTACAATAAAATTATGTATTCATATAAGGTCCATAAAATACACCAATAAAAATTTGGTGCTTTTTCAAAGTCAAAACTTCGCAACACTGCCTTTTGTCGATGCTTCCTCTTTTTCTTGTCGAGTTCGTCTTGCTCTCTCATTCTGGTATTTTTTGACGTCACAGCCAGTTGCTCTCAGCTCGATTGGCGCAATCTTGGCTTCTAATGAATTTGGGTGGCAGCAAACTTTTGATTACACTAATCACCTCTAAAATCGCCTCATGTAAACACCATATAATAGTAATACATAGTTACCTTTTTGCTGTGTTGCGTTTAATTTCTATGTGGATTAATAAAATTTGCCTTTGGTTTAATTTAATTTGCGTTTGGTTTAATTTAATTTGCGTTTGGGTGAAATTAATGTGCGTTTGGGTTAAATTAATTTGCGTTTGGGTTATATTAATTTGCGTTTGGTTTAATTTAATTTGCGTTTGGGTTAAATTAACTTGCGTTTGGTTCAATTTAATTTGCGTTTGGGTTAAATTGATTTGCGTTTGGGTTAAATTGATTTGCGTTTGGTTCAAATAAATGTGCGAATGCTATATTATGGGTCCTAAAACACTGCCTTGAGGGACACCTGCATATGTAGGGTAACTTCCCGTTCTAAAGAAACTCTGCCTGGCGCTGAAGTTTCTCCCCAGCAGAAAGATTTCCAGAATTGCATGCGTATACAATATATTGCATGCCAAGTCCCACTCCTCAATAGATATTAAATTTACTTTTAAAAATTTATTTATTTATTTAAGATATAGTACGGTAAGGCATGAAGTCTTTTCAATGTACATATTTTGACAATTTAATCACAAGAATTTAGTTTCAAATTAACAATAACAGAAAAGTAATACAAATACTAGAAAAGAGGGAAACAAGAGAAAAGAAAGGATACTACACAAAGAGGTTTGTAACTGCCGTTTTGAAGCATCTAGTCGATTTTATACATTTAATTGACACTGGTAAAGAATTCCACAGTCTGTTATATCTGGGAACAATGATATTATGCGTGCGAGATGACTGAACAAAGCTCAATTTTTGAAAAAGATAGCCAGGCTGACGGTATCTTATTATTTTAATTAAAAATAAAATATTGCGGACATTAAGGTAGTTTTCCAAGCTGAAACCAAGACAATTATTTAAATACAACGAAACATGATAAAACTTTCGTTTAAAATATACAAATCTGGCAACATTGTTTAGAGCTAAATTTAATTTATTTTTACATTCACAATTAAGATTACCATATACCACCTCAAAGTAAGAAATCTGTGGAACAATAAGAGCCTTTACAAGTCTAAATTTTACGTTAATTGGTAGACAGTAACATGTATACCATAGGTTTGTTAAAGTATAATATATCTTTGATATAGTGTAATTAATGTGGTCAACGCAAGTTAAACGTGAGTAACTCACATCGCCGCTGAAATACAAAAAGCCGTAGATAACTAATCAAAAATACACTTTTTAATTGATTATGATGCATTTCATCGAATCATAAGTCCCCACATCGTTTTATGCAATAAAAAAATTTAGTTAGTTGTGCCTTTTTCGCATTGCAGCGATAATGTGAATTACGCCCTTTCCATACTATATTAAGGATATGTTGAAAATTTGCGTTCATTAATTGTGACTACCTGCAACTAGGGAAAGTCGAGTTCAGCTAATAAAAAATTACAAAAAAATAAAATTACAAACAAATCATAACAGGTGAACCTTGTCAAGAAGTCACCCGGGAACTAAGCAGATGTGAGACCTTCATCGTCCGTGATTCCAATAATTTAAATTATTATAAACAAGTAAGAGCAGCGCTGTCTTCGGCTATGCCGAAGGCTTCATACCTTTCATGAACTTTGACAGATTATTGCTTTTGAATACATCTGCACACATCGATGGAGTAGTTACACACTTATATAAAAAAAACGCATCTGAACAACCAGAGGTATGGAAGATATACGTTATATTAGCACCAATCTAAGTGATTTTCACTGCTATGTGATCGGTATGTAAACCGGTAACACAATTTATTAGGTTTAGTTTCCTACATAAAGGAGATATATCGCAAAAACTGGTATCTGAACAATGAGTGGTATAGGAGATAAAGCTTATACAGCATAGATTTTGACGATTTTCTCAGTAGACTTTGTATTATTATTTATAAAATATC
>NW_023458718.1:38215-41725 GCF_013731165.1 Rhagoletis pomonella
TTATAAAATATCGTACGAAATTTATCGGTTTTAGCTGTTCAAATAAAAGAGTTTTACAGTAAAATCCCATATCTGAACAATCAGATGTATGGAAGATACATATATGTTATAGTCACCAGATTCTTGTTATTTTCACTGTAAGTATTCTGTTAATAATGAGTGAAAATGGTGCGAAATTTCATGTTCCTAGATGCATAAATGGAGGAGTTATGATAAAAGACCTCATATCTGAACAATCAGTTGTATGAGGGCTGCAGGTTACAGTGACCCGATCTTTGTTATTTTCACTGTAAAGCTGAGATCCCACGATTGCCGCAAATGGACCAATCTGGAACAATTTTTATTGTGCTGTATTGGAGCACAATAAAAAAATTGTCCCAATGAAATTCTGTACAGTCACACGGTTGCCTCTTTTTATACCCGAGCGCACTTGCACAAGGGTTTGTTCACATAACGGTTGTTTGTAACAGGCAAAACGAATCGATATAGATATAGACAAATGTATATATAAATGATCAGAATGAAAAGAGAAATCGATTAAGCGGTGACTGTCTGTCCGTCCGTCCGTCTGTCCGTCCGTCCGTCCGTCCGTCCGTCTGTGCACACGATAACTCGATTAAAAATTGAGATATCTTAACGAAACTTGGTACGTGAACTTCTTTTGGTCGTGGGACGGATGGTATTGAAAATGGGCGAAATCGGATAATAACCACGCCTACCTCCCATATAACGGTAATTTTAAGAAATACGAAAACTGCGATATTTTAGTAACTACTGAAGATAATTCACTCAAAATTGATACTTATAATGAGTTTCAGACGGAAAACATGAATATTATAAATTTTTGGAAAATGGGCGTAGCCACGCCCACTTATGGTTACATGTGTATATCTTGTTAACCGCTACACCAATTTCTTCCAAACTTGGCACAGTTGTTGGTCCTGGTACAGCATACCAACTGGCCGAAAATTTCTAAAATCGGACAATAACCACGCCCATATCCCATATAACGGTAATTTCGAGAAATACAAAATCTTCGATAAATCAGTAAATATTGAAGCTAATTTATTCAAAATTGATGATTGCAACAATTCTTTACCAAGAAATACGTTTATGATAAAATTTTGGAAAATGGGCGTGGCCCCGCCCACTTATGATCACTATATGTATCTCGCTAACCGTTCTAGCAATTTGTACCAAGCTCGGTATGGTTATTGTGCTTGCCACATAAAAGCAAACCGTTGAAAATTGTTGAAATCGGACTAAAATTGAGGCCGCTTTTCATATAACGGTAAATTTCAGATATGCTTGAAATTTCAATATTTCGAAATTTAAGGACGCTAATTTACTTAAAATGTATACACCCCGGCTTATCATGTAGCGGTAGCTTTCGGAAAGGTGGAAAACATATATTTAATACTTGCGCCGGGTATTTAATGTTCGGCTCCGCCCGAACTTAGACTTTCTTACTTGTTATACAATTCTCATTGCCGTAAGTTGGCGAAAAGCAATAAAGTGACAATAATTGCCCCAAACTTATCACAAGATTGTTCGAGCATGCGGCAATTGTGACCATAAAGTGTTGCGCTGACCTCTAAATTCTGTTTTTTTTCTCTGTTGTGTAAAAATGGCGTATTCTTAATAAAAAAAAATAAATCAATTGCATCTGCTTTGTATATTGCGGGCTCATTTTGTCCAAATTTGTTGTTGTTTGAAAGCAAAGAAGCAAAAACTTGTGCCCAACGAAAACTCACGCATTTATTTAGAAGTTTGATTGTATAGTTTTTTTATTTTTCGACGATAACTGCAACGTGCTATGTGGAGTTCAAGTTGCAACAGTTTTCTTTTTAATTTTGTTACGTAGAGGTTTTTTTATTCATTACAAGTAAAATGGGTACAAAAGAGTTATGTTTGTTTAAATGAAAGCTGCGAATTTACATAATTTATGTTTGGAATTAAATTTTGTAATTATATGTACAGCTCGCAACAAAAGATAGCACCTTAACATTTTGATCAGTCTTGACTTTTTTCTTCTGTTGTTTTATGTTAATTTTTTCCTATAAAACCATAGCTCATTGTCTAGTAAAAACCACATAAATCCAAATTCCAAACTTTATACAAAAATTATAAACATTTCTTAAAATTTTGATCACAATTCAATGGTTTTTGATTTGGGTTTCTAGAAAAAATTTTGTTTTGCAGTTTACAAAGTAATTTACAGAGAAGAAAGTGCATAATACCGTCAGCTAAAAAAATTATAAAAAATCAACAGGATCTTTTAGCAACTTCAAACCTCCACCTTATTGTACTAAATTTTAATGAGCTACAAAACTAAATAACCATTTTTTTCTAGAAATCCAAATTATAAACCGTGGGATTGTGTTCAAAAGTTTAAGAAATTTTTATAATTTTTATATAAAGCTTGCAATTTGGATTTATGCAGTTTTTGTTAGACAATGAGCTATACTTTAATACGAAAATAATGAAGATTAAATAAGTAGAAGAAAAATAGTCAAGACTGGTCAAAATGTTGAGGTTCTACTGCTTTGTCGTGGGCTGTATTGAACTTTTAAGTTTTTTTTTTTAAATAAATGTATACTGTCATGGCAGTCCGCCATTTGGTGACATAAAATATCTTTCGTATTCTTCTCGTATGAGTTTTGCTTGTGGTGGTATATATCGCGGCAAAGATTCCGTTATCGGACTTCAAGAAAAATTATAATTTCACTACAAATTAAATTAAAAGTTATGTTGCTTCCGAAAACAAGGATATTAATTTCAGTGATTTTTGGACACATAAGGAAGCAAACAAGTAAATCTATATATGTGACCTGGTCTACGAAAAGCCCCAGGTGTCAAAAAATCAATTTTCACTTTTTGGTTGATTCGGATGGAAGATGAGATGCTTTTTCACGTGGTGAAAAGCAGAAAATCCTAACTTGCTTAGAAGTGTACTAAAAATGTAGAGAAAGAAGAGTAAAAATACGACAAAATATAATTTATTGGTAATGAACAAAATACATTGAATTATAAGCTATAAAGACATGATTATACACTAGAAAAACGTATTATGGGCCAAAAATAATTTTGTTACCAGCTCCTCCTCCTTTACATCAACAACATACAGGTCCATCTTAACAAAAGTTTGTTCGGTATCATCTTCTGCCTGAGATACACATACTTCGCCCTCATCATCATCGCTCTCTTCATAGTTTTCATCATCGTTTTCATCATCCTTTTCATGGAAATATTGTCCGTATACGGCACTGAACTCCTCATCAACACTCATGTTTCATTTCATGCGAAATGCGAAGACGATAATCAACAGAAACAGTAAACGTCACTTCTTCAGTGTTACTTTTTTAAATGTTCCACACTAGCAACTTACACGATGAACTATAATAATATTCCGACCAACAACAACACTTACTGGACAATTAACGAGATAATGAGAAACTGACGAAACGAGTTGCTTACTTTTAACAGCTTTTTCACAGAAAACTAGTTTTC
>NW_023458718.1:41825-55419 GCF_013731165.1 Rhagoletis pomonella
TACGAAATTTATCGGTTTTAGCTGTTCAAATAAAGGAGTGTTACAGTAAAATCCCATATCTGAACAATCAGATGTATGGAAGATACATATATGTTATAGTCACCAGATTCTTGTTATTTTCACTGTAAGTATTCTGTTAATAATGAGTGAAAATGGTGCGAAATTTCATGTTCCTAGCTGCATAAATGGAGGAGTTATGATAAAAGACCTCATATCTGAACAATCAGTTGTATGGGGGCTGCAGGTTATAGTGACCCGATCTTTGTTATTTTCACTGTAAGTCTTCTGTTGATAATGAGTGAAAACAGCACGAAATTTCATGGTCCTAGCTACATAAATGGAGGAGTTATAACGAAAAATTTTATATCTGAACAATCAGTTGTATGGGAGCTATAGGTTATAGTGACCCGATCTTTGTAATTTTCACTGTAAGTATTCTGTTGATAAAGTACTGCAAAATTTCATGTTCCTAGCTGCATAAATGGAGAAGTTATAACGAAAAATCTCATATCTGAACAATCAGTTGTATGGGAGCTCTATGTTATAGTGGTCCGATTCTTCCGGTTTCGACAAATGATTAATACATTATAAAAATACACCCACCTACCAAATTTTATCCGGATATCTCGAAAACTGAGAGACTAGATTGCATACAAACAGACGGACAGACGGACATGCCTAAATCGACTCAGCTCGACGTTCTGATCATATAAGTATACATTTTAATGGGTCTATCTCTTTTTATTCTGGTACTTACAAACATCGGACCAAAGTTATAATACCATTTCATGCTCATGAAAGAATTAGCTCTTCAAAATGGAAAACAACGGTGTTTAATCAACGATCTTGACATGATGATAGATTGTGAAGATGAAAGTCAGGAGGATACATCCAACATTTGCAGCCCCGATGCAATTCTCAAAAAGGAATTATTGCACCGCAATAAAAAATATAACTGAAAGTCCTCTCAACTGGTGCAGCGTTAATTGAAAAGAATTTACAATTTTGTCAAGTTTCAAGTAACGATTATTTTCCGAGCAAAAAATAAAAGTAAAAAAATAACCATTATTTTCCGAGCAAAAAATAAAACTCAAAACATAACGATTATTTTTTTGAGTTTTATTTTTTACTCAGAGCAAAAAATAAAACTCAGTTAAAAACGATTAAAAAGTGATTTTTATACCCGAGCGCACTTGTGCATAAGGGTGTTATAACTTTGTTCACATAATGGTTGTTTGTAACAGGCAAAACGAATCGAGATTGATATAGACAAATGTATACATAAATGATCAGAATGAAAAGAGAAATCGATTAAGCGGTAACTTTCTGTACGTCCGTCTGTGCACACGATAACTCGAGTAAAAATTTAGATATCTTAAGAAAACTTGGTACGTGCACTTCTTTCGGGCGTAGGACGGATGGTGTTGAAAATGGGCAAAGTCGGACAATAACCACGCCTACCGCCCATATAACGGTAATTTTCAGAAATACGAAAACTGCGATATTTTAGTAACTACTGAAGATTATTCACTCAAAATTTATATTTACAATAATTTTTAGGCCCAAAATAAGAATATTATCAATTTTCGGAAAATGGGCGTAGCCACGCCCACTTATGGTTACATGTGTATATCTTGGTAATCGCTGCAGCAGTTTCTTCCAAACTTGGCAGAGTTGTTGGCCATGGTACAACATACGATTTTATTTTGATATAATATGTATTTATTTATTGAATCTTTCTCTCGAAACTAACAATAATTTTTCAAATCTTACAAACTACTATTAAATTTAAAATTTCTTCGGCAATGCTTAGAAATTTTTGTATTTTTTTAATATATATTTATTTCAGTGGTTGCAGTTGTTGCTGCTGTTGCGGATGTCGGAATGGACAAGATTCCGAGCAGCAGGATCGCTGGATATCGTGCTGGGCAGGCGGTCTGAAAGGACGAGTACCAGAGCCACACGGCCTGGGCGGGTGGAAAGGACTAGTTTCCACGCCGCGCCTTCGCTTCTCTATATTTAAGTAATTACAATCCAGTATGCTATGTTTGGTCGGAAAAGACAAGTTTCCGAGCCGCACTGATACGGGTGTTGGGTGGTCGGTCTGAAAGGACGAGTTCCAGAGCCGGCATTGATATATTGCGGATATCCACATATATTGTATTGCTCATCATTTGGTAATATCGGGGAAATCCTTTCTTTTTAGTCTTCTTGCATATCTCGGGCTAAGAAGATCTCTCGCTAGCCGATTTGGGTGGTTCCTTAACCGTACTGAGTAACTGGTGCTTAGCCCTCTTATCTCCTCATGCACCGTATTTACATTAAGATCTCTGTGGATAATAGTATTTTTTATGTACCACGGCGCTCCCATATGGCGCTTAAAATTTTCGACTGTAGTCTTTGAAGTCTGCACCCAGCGAAAAATGCATGAAATTTTAACTATTTTAACTTAGATCTAACTATTTTTACCAATGGTTTTGCAGTTAATTGTAAAATCGTCAGTCTAACTACGTATGCATTTTAAATACATTGTCGATTCAACGATGAAAATACTTGAACTAAATTAGAGAACATACTTTACTTGAAGTGTGCTCATATTTAACGCAAGTATATTTCCTAATAGTTTTAAACATTAAAATATTTATTTCAAGTAGTTTCAACTTTATTTTAAATATGTTTCAACTTTAAAAATATTAAAAAAAATTTAAACCTAAATATTTTCATAGTTGTGTCAAACATATTCCATATTAATTTTGAATATGTTTTTAGTCACATCTAAATGACAAAATATTTGTTTTAAAGAACATTCATATTCAATTTAACCGAGCCATCTTTTATGTTGAATATTATGCACAGTTTATAATAACACTTGCCATAGTAAAATTTACTATGCTCCATACTTAACAGAAATATGGCTTATAGTTAACTTTAATTGCACCCATAGTAATATTTACTATGGTTCATACTTACCAGAAATATTTTTCATAGTTAATTTTAATCGCACCCATAGTAGATAATATTTACTATGCCTGATACTTACCAGAAATATTTCGTTTTCTGAATCAAAATAAAGATATTTAAATTATTTGACAATTTTTATTTAAAATCAGCCAGTTAAAAATAAATAAACTTATACAATATGAATATACAATGAAAAATATTTGAAGCAAAGTGATTTGTATCTTATATAACTTTTCCCATTATTAATTTTGTACAAATGTAAAGGGAAACTTGTAAAATATGTTATTTCAAAGCTAAATGCTTCTGGATTTCTATTACTGATTTCATTTGCTTGCAGGTGGTCATAGAAACGTTCTACTTTTATATTATTACATATATATATATATATATATATATATACTTTAAATATATTCTTGTCTATTAAAAGTTTCAGAATTATCAACTAAATTTTCTTCATATAATCTTTCCGTTGTATTTACACTTAGATTTGAGTTTTCAAAAATAGCAACATGTGATGTATTTTCGGGCTCTGTGACATTCACATTTGCGTGTGCTTTACGTAAATGTATTTTGAACGTGTTGTACTTATTAAATAATTGATTGCAGCTATTCACTTTGCATTGCAGAGAACTATTTCGGGATATTAAGTGATCATATTTTAAATGTCTTATTAATAAATCTAGAGTAAACATTATTTTTTTACATTTAAAACAAGGGTACATTTTGATAAAGAGGTTTTAAATACAAGCATATATGTACTTTTATTGAAAATAGTTTTTGATTTGAGTATATAAGTTCATATGTTTTTTGGTAGTACGTTTTTAACTACAAATTATTACTCAGTGAGATATATACATTTTGATAATAGGTGACTTTTACAGTGATACACATATTTTGATTGAAAAAAAATTTCAACCACATATTAGTTTTTTGTTAAAAAGTGTCTAATTTTTAATTAAAAAATTATAGAAATTAATTTTTCATAAAATTTAGTAGCGCTGTTATGTTTGATGATTTAGTATCATATTGAGTGTTGATTTCGTAAAAGAACTTTTGAATGAATAACCACGGTAGTTGTGAGACGATTGGATACTTCAAATTCAATGTATTAAGTATTTTAAAGCAAGTGTCCAACGATTCGATAAAGGAGTTTAACTTATACAAATTTTTATCAAAATAAACAAAGGATGACTTAATATCATAAGCATTAATACCTTCTACTATAACAAAGCGCTGAATTGTTGAATTAAATGAAAAATTTTTTCAACGATTTCTGTTATTTTACGTTCGTAATCACTTACTGAACATAAATGTAGTACAAAACTTTCTTGCGCATCCAATATAGTAATCTTCTTTTTTGGCTCACCCGAAGTGAACTTATACCAGGAAGTAGGTGGCAAAACAAATGGCAACAAAGTTGTTAAAATAAAATCTGATGAATCTGTATCATAAAAAATAAATGTATACATAATTAGCTATTCGTATAAAAATGGTTTTACATTTTTCCTTACATACCGTAAGTTTCTGCAAGCTGCAACTCTATTAGTAGCTTTTTGCAAGCTTCGTTGTGCAAATTTTCTCTTGATATAGCTCGATTTTATTTTTGAAAAATTCCCACTTGCTGGATAGCATAAACTCCTTTCCCGGGAAGAGAACATTAAAATCAATCTTAAACTGAAATATCCGGAAAATATAAGAACTCAGTATTAAGTAAAGAATTTAACATATGTAATACCAAATCGACAGCTCTGTTATCGGTATATTTCGGTCATTGCTGAAGGAAATTCACAGGATCAAGAGATAACAAATCTTTACGGCGTAGACTAAAAGTTTTATGCCATGTCAGTTACAGCATTCCAATCTGAAAAATCTCTTTTTAATTCTGTTTTTAAAGGAGTCGAAATGGTTTCATCAAACTCTGGCTCAATCGTTAAAGTGGTATCAGCCACTTCGGTTGAATAAAGTAAAACTTTAACAATAAAGTAAAACTCCTATAAAAATTTACATACGTTTATATGTGGTCACCGTATGTATAAATGTAAACACTTTCTATATAAAACCGAAATCGCTTTTATGAAATTAAACAGAATTGCTCTCATGCAAACTTCGGCTTAAAACTAAAACGACTTATAAATAATGGTCGAAATTTTACATAAAAATATTTAAAGTCTATTATTATTTAAAAGATCTTTCGGTTTTATGCAGTAATTGTTTATATGAATAATTTCGATTAATTTATTTTAATAGTTTTGCTTTATAACGAAAGTTTGCAAAAGCACGATATAAATCTATCTACTCTTATAAACAAACACCATATAAATCCAAATTTGATTTTTTGCAATAATCACAAAAATTTTACAAATGTACCACTTTTTACAATTTTGACAATCTTTTTGTTTTGTTAGAGAATGAACTGTATTTGAATTGAAAATTTTTTAAAATAAGTGGGAAAAAATAGGACTTTGAAAGGGGGGGCTATAAATATGACCGATACTGTATTACGGTGGTCCTTAAAATATCAACATCATGGGGCGGGCACCTCTTTATTCAGTTCTAAGTACAAAATAGACATCCATGGAAATCTTTCAACAAAATACTAGGGTTTGGAAAATTTTAAAATTGCAAAAAATCGACAAAACTCTTACTTGAAATCTGATAAATTTGAAAAATTATTGAAACCTATTTACATAAATTCATAAACTCGCTCGTTGTCGAATGTTTGTTTTTAAAAAGGTTTTAAACTTTTCAAACTGTAGTATTTTGTTGAAAACTTTCGTGGATGTCTTTACTTTGGACTTAGAACTATATTAAGAGGTGCCCCACGATGTTGATATCTTAAGTACCACCCTAATATATATATATGTATATTTAATTTAATTTAATACATTTATTTAGTCTTGAAATTATTACATCTCTTACAGACTAGTTACAGGTTAAGATAGACTACCAACTAATTTAACAGGTCATTTAGTAGCATTTTAAATCTTTTTTCACAGAAGGAGAAGTCCAAAATTGAAGAATTTGGGAGCAAGTTAAACTCTTTAAGAGCTCTAACAACAGGAGCATTAGCCGCATAATTATATATATATACATACATACATAGGCTCGACTAATTTGTTTAGTTTAATACCCTACGCTTATGCACACTTTCGTTATAAAGCAAACTATTTTCTCACAATATTAAAATAATCGAATGAATCGAGCACCCCTGCCCCTACCTGGCTACGCCCATGCAAGTACCTACATAATCAACAATTTGTGTAAGCTATTTAATGCGTTTATTACGCACCAAAACATTATTTTTTTATAACAAGTAAGAAAGTCTAAGTTCGGGCGGAGCCGAACATTAAATACCCGGCGCAATTATTAAATATATGTTTTCCACCTTTCCGAAAGCTACCGCTACACGATAATCCGGGGTGTATAAATTTTAAGTAAATTAGCGTCCTTAAATTTTGTAATATTGCAGTTTCAAGCATTTCTGAAATATACCGTTATATGAAAAGCGGTCGTAATTTTAGTCCGATTTCAATAATTTTCAACGCTTTGCTTTTATGTGGCAAGCACAATAACCATACCGGGTTTGGTTCAAATTGCTAGAACGGTTAGCCAGATGCATATATGTGATCATAAGTGGGCGGTGCCACGCCCATTTTCCAAAATTGTTTCATAAGCCTATTTCTTGGTAAAAAATTGTTGCAACCATCAATTTTGAATAAATTAGCTTTAATATTTACAGATTTATCAAGGATTTCGTATTTTTCTAAATTACCGTTATATGGGATGTGGGCGTGGTTATTGTCCGATTTTAAAAATTTTCGGCCATTTGGTATGTTGTAGCAGGACCAACAACTGTGCCAAGTTTGGAAGAAATTGGTGCAGCCGTTACCAAGATATACACATGTAACCATAAGTAGGCGTGGCTACGCCCATTTGCCAAAATTTTTTAATACTCTTATTTTTCGTCTAAAACTCATTGGCCCGTAGTCATAGTCAAAATAAAGTCGACTTTAAAGTTAGTGGCAGCTTTTTGACATAATTTTCAATGGGATATCTGTCAAAAAAGCTGCAACTAACTTTAAAGTCGACTTTATTTTGACTATGACTACGGGCCATTGTAAATATCAATTTTGAGTGAATTATCTTCAGTAGTTACTAAAATATCACACTTTTCGTATTTCTGAAAATTACCGTTATATGAGAGGTAGGCGTGGTTATAGTCCGATTTCGCCCATTTTCAATACCTACGTCCTATGCCCAAAAGAAGTCCACGTACCAAGTTTCGTTAAGATATCTCAATTTTTACTCGAGTTATCGTGTGCACAGACGGACGGACGGACGGACGGACGGACGGACAGACAGTCACCGCTTAATCGATTTCTCTTTTCATTCTGATCATTTATGTATACATTTGTCTATATCTATCTCGATTCGTTTTGCCTGTTACAAACAACCGTTATGTGAACAAAGTTATAATACCCTTGTGCACAAGTGCGCTCGGGTATAAAAAAATGTTTGTGTATAAAAGCACTAGAGAATGGTCGTTCTACAATTTCTACAGCATTCTAAATAGGTGAAGCTGGCAACAATGACCTCTGATGTATACATTGTGGGCAGTGATGTCAAGTTAGGTAAAAGGGATTTTTTAAGTGCTTTTTAAAACTCTATTGCTTGGTATTTTAATTTTTAAAACATTTAAGATTTGTGAGTACATGTACATTTGAGGTGATTGGGATTGAAAACTTACAGCCATGCGTTCAATTAACTTGATGAAAATAATTATGTATTGATATCTTCGATAAATTTTAAAACTGCCCTCAAGTTGACTTTGGCAATAAGTTTTTTTTTTTTGCGATAAATTAATCCATATTTTTTTTCTTGGTTAAGGAATTGTCTATTACCAGACATTTATTTGCAGCATGTGTTATAATTTTGTACAGTAGCCATCTAAGTAGTACTTAACTCCCAAAAATAATTGTGATTTTTTGGTTTTTGGACTTGTACTTGCACGCGAGGTCACCGAGTTAAAGAATAAAAATTGCATGACTTGTAAACTATAACTACGTAAGCCAAACTGCGATATTTTCGAACAAAAAATCCTCTTCGTTCACTTGGCATCACAGGACACGTTGTGTTTATAAATTCTAGATGGTTCTACCAGCGTTCGGACTACACTCCGATCAGAGAGACTTACTCCGGTTTTTGAAAAATATTAAAATCTACTCCCCCAATCCGCTTGACATCAAACATACTCCGTTTTTTCACACACGTTCTGGCGCTCTTAGCGCCGTTGTTTGGCAGATAATCCAAGGTTTTCAGTAACAAAAATTGAAAGATAAGTAAAAACTTACATATAAAAAGAAATCCGCTTAAAAAATTTATTAATTTCCCAATTTGAATGTGTTTTAATTCCATTAACACCCTGACCTCAAGCCGGCATTAAAAAGGATTATTTGATTAAAATCAAAAAGGTCGCAGTAAAAACAGATACAGATTTATTTATTAATTCCGTCATATGTTTTATGAAAGAGTATAAAACTTGGCGGAGAATATTTTTACTTCAGTTGTTAAAATAATATAGAGTACTCATATCTACCTAAGTATCCAACATATTAATTTCGCATTGGTTCCCGTTTTTGTTTCCGCATTAATTGAAAATATTTAAGTGATTTCCTATTTCAAACAACTCCGTTAAAGTTTCAAGAGGTGGTTGTCGGACATTTCTAAGTTAAAAGAGATACCCATAGTGAAATTTCCTATTTAGTTTTCATTAAATAATTGTTAATATTTTATTCGAACGAAAGTGAAAATAAAAATGCAAATCTACTACATGAATTTTGTTTTTACTCCGATTTTTGGAGTGATTTACTCCTGAGTAGAGTTCCGGTAGTCCGAACACTAGTACACACGAGAATCGTACGAAGACGCTTAGCTTTCGTGTACATATCGTCGGTATATGCAAACGAATTTTTGCGAAGATGACAACCAAGGCGAATTTAATAAGGTGATGTTACCGGCATGATGTAATGAACTGAAGGTGGCGCATTCCCGAAACCGCTACTTTGGTTTTGCCGATTTTGACGTTTATGGCAATACGTAAACAAACTTTTTGTTTATAAACAAGTGCAAATGTATTGTAAACGTATTGTGTACTTTCAAGTGAAAAATCGAAGTAATTCGTGCGTTCTTAAGTAAAAAAGGTTTTATTTGTAATAAAAACTTTATAAAAATGTCGTGTCGTGTGTTGAATTGCAGCAGCTGTAGGGGTAAAGGCCCCAAATGCAGTTTTTTTTTGTTTCCCCGCGACGACGCCTTGGCCAGAAAGTGGGTAGAGTTCGCCGGCAGGAGAAGCCATACAATTTAGACCACTTTCTACAGGAAAACATGCGCTGCAACAAGATATTATCACTTTTCCGGCACCTGCAATACAAACACAAAAATTCTAAATAGTTAACCTTCCTATACCCGCGCGTTGGTCTGTGAGACCGAGAAAATGATTTTACGTAAATTTTTGTTTTTCCAGAAACTCTACAAAGCTGAATTTACTGCTAGCTTCCGCTTTTCTTGCAAGCTCTATATTAGTGTTGATTTGGCGTTTGCACTAGACAGGCGTGTTGGTGAATTTTATAAAAATTGGTCTGTGAGACCGACGCGGGTATATGTGTAATTTTTTGTGACTACATGCCGACAGTATTTTTGTTTGGAACATGCTATTATGGTGTGTCCTGAGTGTTTCCGTAAGGATAATGAATAAGATAGTTTGACGTTTTTATTGCAAATAAATATTTTTGAAGCTAGAAAAGGCATTTTTTGTTTTTTTTTTTTGAAGAGGTAAAAGCGTAAGTTTTCTTTTTAAGGCAGATTTTTACATGAATTGCGATATGCCATGATTTTTTATTTCAAGACTAAAAACTAATATAATTTATAATTTATGTATTGTCCAAGAAGTGTTTTTAAGTTATTACAACTTATTTTTATTTCTGTGAATAAAAAAATATGTTATTGTTTTGTTTTTGTAGTACTTAAGAAAAAATTATCGATTTTGATGGCTTTTTTGTTAATCACTTAAAATCAATAAAATAAGTGAATACAAATTTAATGCGTAGTTTTATTTTTTTATTACATCTACGGGATTGAAAAATAATAATTTGTTTTTAGTTTTGTTTGAAAAAACTAATATTTTATGTAGTTTGAACTTTCGGTCTGTGAGACCGTGCGCGGGTATATGTGTTACAAAAATTAACGCGGGTATAGGAAGGTTAATTAATAAGACCTATTCTTTTGAACACATTTCAAGAGTGGTTTTATATTTATACCCGAGCGCACTTGTGCACAAGGGTATATTAATTTTGTTCACATAACGGTTGTTTGTAACAGCCAAAACGAATCGAGATAGATATAGACAAATATATACATAAATGAGCAGGATGAAAAAAGAAATCGATTAAGCCATGTCTGTCTGTCCGTCCGTCTGTCCGTCCGCCCATGTACACGATTACTTGAGCAAAAATTGAGATATCTCAACGAAATTTGGTATATAGGTTTCCCTTAATCCAAGGTAGGTTGGTATTGAAAATGGGTGAAATCGGACTGTAACCACGCCCACTTCCCATATAACGGTAATTTCCAGAAATACGAAAACTGTGATATTTTAGTAACTACTGAAGATAATTCACTCAAAATTGATATTTACAATAACCTTTTAACGAAAAATAAGAATATTATACATTTTTGGAAAATGGGCGTAGCCACGCCCACTTATGGTTACATGTGTATATCTTAGGAACCGCTGCACCAATTTCTTCCAAACTTGGCACAGTTGTTGGCCTTCGCACAGCATACCAAACGGCCGAAAAATTTTAAAATCGGACAATAACCACGCCCACATCCCATATAACGGTAATTTTCGGAAATACGAAAACTGCGATATTTTAGTAACTACTGAAGATTATTCACTAAAAATTGATATTTACAACACTTTTTAGACGAAAAATAAGAATATTATAAATTTTTGGAAAATGGGCGTAGCCGCGCCCACTTATGGTTACATGTGTATATCTTAGGAACCGCCGCACCAATTTCTTCCAAACTTGGCACAGTTGTTGGCCTTGGTACAGCATACAAAATTGCTGAAAATTTTTAAAATTGGACGATAACCACGCCCACATCCCATATAACGGTAATTTAGAGAAATACAAAATCTTCGATAAATCAGTAAATATTAAAGCTAATTTATTCAAAATTGATGCTTGCAACAATTCTTTACCAAGAAATACGTTTATGGTAAAATTTTGGAAAAGGGCGGGGCACCGCCCACTTATGATCACATATATGTATATCGGTAACCGTTCTACCAATTTGTACCAAACTCGGTGTGGTTATTGTGCTTGCCACATAAAAGCAAAGCGTTGAAAATTATTGAAATCGGATTAAAATTACGGCCGCTTTTCATATAACGGTAAATTTCAGAAATGCTTGAAACTTCAATATTTCGAAATTGAAGGACGCTAATTTACTCAAAATTGATACACCCCGGCTTACCATCTGCGGTAGGTTTCGGAAAGGTGAAAAAACATATATTTAATATTTGCGCCGGGTATTTAATGTTCGGCTCCGCCCGAACTTAGACTTTCTTACTTGTTTTTGTTAACGTTGTGCTTAATTTGCCTATTCAAAGATGGCTTGAGAAATTGGTGAATCGTGAAGAAAACTCGTTTTCTCACTGCAAATTCACATCTGTCAACTCATTGTTCTTCGCCATATTCTTTGTTTACCCGTTGCCACAAATGTCATTATGCGGGAATGCGCAATCTTGTATTCTATCGTTCTTGTGTTACCGGCAAATCTGAATTTTTTTCCCTGGAGAGCAGTGCGTCAAAACGATGTGTTTGTTGTAATTTATACTAATGACAGAGTATGAATTCTGCGTATAATTTGTTAGTGTAATTTTTTACTTATATACGGCTAACGCCAACTTATTAAATTCCCCATGATGACAACAAGGAAGTTTGTGTTGCTTGCTTACACATACATGGACAAATATTACCAAAGTACCTACTCGCTCGTTTCGTTGTTTATTTGAATTCTGCGTGAAGCATTCACAATAGTTAAAATAAATGATCAACATTAGATTAAGCATGACAGTATGTTATATTAAATTTTAACATGTTGATATGACATTGGTACATACTTGTTTTGTTGATTAAATATTTTTTTTTTTTACAAAATTCAACGTGTTTCATTTTAAATTACAAATTTTTCATACTGGTTTGGTTGATTAAATATGTATTTTATTAAATTCAATGTTTCATATTCAAACTCCAAGTGTCTCATATTAAAATAGTGCATACTAAAATTGAATATGAACGTATTTATTTTTACAAGACGGGTTTTCTCTGGGTGTGTTCAAAATGGAATTGCACGCTGTGCCCCAATGCCCAATTCCATACGCCCAACATGGTTTAATCATCATATAAAAATCAACATCTTGTTTTCTAGGCTTAATTTAAACTTGTGTCCTATAACCCATTGAAGGCTTGCTTGTTTTAGTTTCGCTTAAGAAATTTTGTTTTCTATATGCTTTTTCCAGGTAAGTCTTCTATCTAGTGTTATCCCAAGGTACTTGACACTATCATTTTGTGGTATGGCCTTGCTGTTTATTTTTAGTGGTGGACAAGTTTCTTTCTTCAACTATCTTTTTGGGGTATAGCCTTGCTGTTTATTTTTAGTGGTGGACAAGTTTCTTTCTTCAGAGTAAATGTTGTCTGAACACACTTGCTCTCGTTAACCTTTATCCTCCAAGAACCTAGCCATAGCTCTAACTTTTTCAATATTCTTGCAGTTTCTAAGAAGCCTCTTTAGGGTCTGAACTATTGCTTAGGATAGCTGTGTCATCAGCAAACGTCGAAATGGTTAGAGTTGCATCAGTTGGCAAATCACTAATGCATATTACGTACAATATGGGTCATGTGGCTTTATGTGACAACATCAAGACGCACGCCACAAATCGGAGGAGAAGCTCGGCCAAACACTAACATATGTGTAAGCGCCAATCTATTATTATTATATAGCATTCGCACATTTATTTAAAGCAAACGCAAATCAATTTAACCCAAACGCAAATCAATTTAACCCAAACGCAAATTAAATTAAACCAAACGCAAATTAATTTAGTCCAAACGCAAATAAATTTAACCCAAACGCAAATGAATTTCACCCAAACGCAAATTAATTTCACCCAAACGCAAATTAATTTAACCAAAAACTATCGTTGCCACTATAGATTAGTAGTTGTAGTTTGAATCTATAGCAATGGTGGGCACGCCATAGAACAATTGTTTATGTTCACTTCACACGTCGTTGGCGAGACAGCAATGGATCAACATCGCGAGTGGCTGTTCTGCATTGTTTCTCGAATGCAAATATTCCATAGGCAACTTTTAGGTGAAAGCAATAATCGTTTGGGGTGAACGGCCTTTTCACTAATCGCTTCTAATCACGATCCAGAAAATAAAGGTCGCGCCATTCGCGGACCGCTAACCCTCTCTTCGTCGATTTGACAGCATCCACCCAATCGCTGACGTCATAAAATACTTTTGTTTACATTCACTGTTGCCAACTTGATGCTTTTCGC
>NW_023458718.1:55519-61491 GCF_013731165.1 Rhagoletis pomonella
TTGTGGGCCTCTTGAGCCTCCCCGATAATTGCCCTATTGTTAATAAGGAATTAGTATCTTGTGCATTGTGGGTGTCATAGGATGCCATGCCGTCGTCGATTCGCCACTTCTCGGTCGCTATGTTTGAGTTCCGGTCGCTTAACGAAAAATTTTGCAAGTGAAAACAACAACAAAGTTAGCTAGCACGGATAGACGATAGCAAGTTTGGTTGTACCTCATTGAGCTCGTTCGTTTCGCCACTTGCTAACTGATGGCGAATCGATGACGGCTAAAAATCAATTGTAGCGCATTTCCTCTTACTATGCATATGCTTAAATGTATGCAACCATTTGGCAAGCGAACACAGGGCGCTTCTAATGAAAGTAAAAATTTTATGCTGAAACGCATATGCTAAGCCCTTCGAAATTTTGTGCTGGGATATGCGTTACAGCTTCGCAAATTTTACCCCTACCGAAACGAAAGATGTATACACATCAAAAAAAAACGTTTCCTTTCGGAGTACCACTGCTTGAGCAGACAATAGCCCAACTGGCGTTTGCTGGCTGCTAACCGAGGAACCCGTCAGCGACTCACTTTTCAAATGTGCAACCACAAAAACTAGCAAACTTTACTTCACTTCAAATTCATTAGTGGACGGCCTGCCAGGCTGTCACACTCCCCACTGGTACCAGCACACATTCACCGCTTCATACATGTCACTGCTTTAGCTCAATTGCCGGTCCGTCAACTTTAGTTTATGCCTTTTAGTTATATCCTTGCAACGCGTTGACGGACCGATGAAATGAATGCTGAAAAGTGAGAAGTTGTTGGATAGTGACTTGCAAAAAACTAGCGAATTTCCCATTTTTACTCTGTGTGGCCATTCTGTGGCCGACTCCGGAGTGAAAGTGAAAATAAATTTAAAAAAAAAACTTTTTAATGTACCACGCTTTTATAAATGGACTAAAATTAGAAAACAGTATATCTCAGTCCCATAGAATTTGTTTTGATAACTTTGATTTTGAAATTTTAGCAAAAGTCATTATAAACAATTTATGAGATTGAAAACGAAAAACGTGGAGCGTATGCAATACAAAGCATTAGATCTCATTGACAATATTCAAACTACATACATATCATAGACCTAAAATTTCTACAGCCAAAGTACAAATTTGAGATCGATTTTAAGCGGTCGTTATTAATATACCCATATACATACATATGTATATCACTCTTCAATTTCAAATCAGGCCTACTACATGCGCCCCACGCTTTTCATTTTCAATATCATAAATTGTTTATAATGACTTGCTAAAATTTCAAAATCAAAAGTTATCAAGACAAGTTCTATGGGACTGAGACATATTATTTTCTAATTTTAGTCCATTTATAAAAGCGTGGTACATTAAAAAGTTTTTTATTTTTTTATTTTATACTTTTTAGTCTTCGTCTTCTTCTTTTTTGGCACTGTAACCGCCTAAGCGGTTTTGGCCGAGTTCTGCAAAGCACGCCAGTCGTTTCTCCTCTGTGCCAACTAAGGCCAATTGGAAACGGCAAGTGAAGCCAAGTCCTTCTCCACCTGATCTTTTCATCGCAGTTGGGGCCTCCCTCTTCCTCTGCTACCTCCAGCGGGTTCCGAGTTGAATACCTTCAGAGCTGGAGCGTCGGTGTCCATTCGAACGACATGGCTAAGCCAGCGGAGCCGCTGTATTTTAATTCGCTGCACTATGTCCATGTCGTTGTAAAGCTCATACAGCTCATCGTTCCATCGTCTGCGGTACTCGCCGTCGCCAACGCGTAAATGCCTGTAAATCTTCCGGAAAATCTTTCTCTCAAACACTCCAAGGGCCGCTTCATCAGATGTTTTCATTGTCCATGCTTCTGCGCCATTTACCAGCACGGGCATGATGAGTGACTTATAGAGCGTCGTTTTCGTACGTCGAGAGAGGACTTTACTCCTGAATTGCCTACTCAGCCCAAAGTAGCAATTGTTGGCAAGAGTGATTCTGCATTGGATTTACATGCTGACATTATTATCGGTGTTAATGCTGGTTCCCACGATTGAGAGAATACAAAGGTTGCGCCGATCTCGGACCGCTATTCCTCTCTTAACGAATTTGACAGAATCGTTGTTTGCATGACGTCACACTTGTGCAACTTGTTTACGTTTTCCTTGCAACATTTTTTCTTCTTCTTCCATTCTTGCTCACGTTTTGGCATTTCTCTCTCGCAATTGCACCAGTGTGACGTCACACAAAAGTTATTCTCAAAAATCCTCTCTGATCGGCGCAATCTTGTATTCTATCATTCTAGGCTGGTTCCCAAGTAAACGAAATTCTCTACTTTCTCGAAATTGTAACTGTCAACAGTGACGTGGGTGCCAAGGCGCGAATGTGCTGACTGTTTGTTTGATGACAGGAGATACTTCGTCTTGTTCTCGTTTACCACCAGACCCATTCGCTTTGCTTCCCTTTCCAACTTGGAAAAGGCAGAACAGACTTCGCGGTTTTTGTTACCGATGATGTCGATGTCATCGGCATAAGCCAGCAATTGCACGCTCTTGTAGTAAATTGTTCCTGAGCGGTTCAGTTCTGCAGCTCTTATTATCTTCTCCAACATCAGATTAAAGAAGTCACATGAAAGGGAGTCGCCCTGTCTGAAACCCCGTTTTGTGGCGAGCAGCTCGGAGAGGTCTTTCCCAATTCTGACGGAGCTGCTGGTATTGCTCAACGTCATATTACACAGCCGCACTTTTTAGTCTTGTCTGTATAAAATTTTGCAATGGATACTAAAATAATTCAACTTGCAGTGAAAAGAGAACAGAAGACTATGCAAGTAAAATGTTGTTTGCTCACATTTAGTATATGCCTATATCTGTACATACATACATATAGCAGCAATTAATTTCATTTAAAGAAATGGCGTGTCATCCGTTTCCTCTGTAGCGTATGTAGTGCATATTTTTAACTTCTTCTGGCGAAGCGACATCTAACTCTAGAGTTTTTCTAATTGTATGTCTTTGATATGATACCTACGACGAGGTTGATATCTAACAAAACTGGTCAAATGTCATATTTATCAACTTTGATAAAAATGTCTTCAAACATATCATTTCTTAAGCTATATAACCGAGCTATCAATGGGCAGCCATACAAGTTCCAGCTTCTACTTGACCTTTGACGTACGTCAAAGAGAACATAGTCTTTTTAACAATGTTTTTTTTCTGTGCTTTAAACACCTGCATTGCTGTGTTTCTTTATTATGATTTTTTTGGACCAATCTTAAAAAAACTAATAGACAAAAATGAACAAAGTTTGCACTGTAATTCTTAATCAAATTTTCGTGATTTGCTTTTGATGTTACATATATTAGTTTCAATAATTTTAAATGGGGCTCTTTGGGGAATTTATTATTAGCAAAAATTTTAAAAACAATAATTGTGTTTACTTGTCGGGCAATATTTTTTTCATAGGGATATACATTGGATCCTTGGCTAGAACTTCTGTGGTAAAGCTGGCCCTTCTTTGCTATTTAAAGTCAAAGAGTAAGCTCCTTCAATAGGGATTTCCAGCGGAAATGATAAACGTCTGGCTATAAAGAGAATCGATGCTCAAATAATTAAAAAACTATAGGTCTGACCTTTAATAAGATAAGAATTACGTAACTATCTGATATTCAAATGCTTATAGAAAACAGGATGCTTGTTTTTTTTAAACAACAATATTCTGATCCGATTCGGCTGGCAGACACGACTTTCGAATCAGAATTTTGTTCAAAATTTTCATTCCTGGAAAATAATAATTTATTTTTCATATCCACCTATTTAGCTCGCTATAAGCTCAAATATTTCAAACCAGTCGCAGAAGAAAGTATTAAACTCAATTACAGAAATTTAACCGAAAAACGTTGATTAAGTTACAGATTCCTCAAATTCGAAATAGCCAAAGTAATGATAATGAAGAATTCTTTTTAAAAGCATTAGAAAAACCTGTCACATCTGATTTGGCCTCGCCATTATGCTAGATTCTAATTGTTTCTTAAAAATACTTGACATCCGCACTCGCATTCGCATCCGCAGATGTTAACTGTTAGATATTCGCATCCGCGGGTGTCTAAAATTCCACATTCGCAACATCCCTAATTTATAGTATGGTGGTCTGGACATACAACAATGCAAGTTGATAAAAGCGTTGTAATGTAATAACATAGCTGAATGCGTGTACAAATGAATTACGTATTTTGTTGCAGGCGGTAAAAGAAAGAAGTACGCAGTCGATCCTCCAGCCCTTGTCTGCCTCGAAACGGAAGCTGGGCGAGGAATGACGAGGATAAAGCAAGCGCCTTCGCCTGTCATCTTTCACAAGTCTTTAGACCCAATAAAGGCGCTCATCCTTCCAATATTTCAATTCCCCCAGTAGCCTTACCACAAATCCGCTTCGGTTTAAAAAGAAAGATTTAATTAGCACCATTGTTCATGACATTCAGAAGAATAAAGCGCCTGGTTACGATAGGATTACAAGTGAAATGATAAAGGAGCTTCCACTAACTGCCGTACGTTCCTTACTACATATTTTTAATAACAAGCTTAAGTTGGAGCACTTCCCCGACTTATGGAAACTTTCAGAAATAAATATGGTGCCAACGCCAGGCAAAGATCCGACGGTAATATATTCATATCGGCCCATTAGCTTGATTTCTGTCTTTTCCAAAATATTTGAAAAACTTCTATTGAAAAAAATACAACCTTCTCTAACAAGTAACCAAATAATACCACCACATCAGTTTGGTTTTCGTGAAAAACATGGAACAAGTTCATAGAATTGTTTATTGTATTAGAAAAGCCTTCGAAGGGAAGCAATACTGCACCGGTGAATTTTTAAACATCTCTGAAGCTTTTGACAAAGTCTGGCATGATGGTCTTATATACAAACTGAAGATTTCACTGCCTGCAAATACGCATGCAATTCTGGAAATCTTTCTGCTGGGGAGAAACTTCAGCGCCAGGCAGAGTTTCTTTAGAACGGGAAGTTACCCTATATATGCAGGTGTCCCTCAAGGCAGTGTTTTAGGACCCATAATATAGCATTCGCACATTTATTTGAACCAAACGCAAATCAATTTAACCCAAACGCAAATCAATTTAACCCAAACGCAAATTAAATTGAACCAAACGCAAGTTAATTTAACCCAAACGCAAATTAAATTAAACCAAAAGCAAATTAATATAACCCAAACGCAAATTAATTTAACCCAAACGCACATTAATTTCACCCAAACGCAAATTAAATTAAACCAAACGCAAATTAAATTAAACCAAAGGCAAATTTTATTAATCCACATAGAAATTAAACACAACACAGCAAAAAGGTAACTACATATTACTATTATATGGTGTTTACATGAGGCGATTTTAGAGGTGTTTAGTATAATCAAAAGTTTGCTGCCACCCAAATTCATTAGAAGCCAAGATTGCGCCAATCGAGCTGAGAGCAACTGGCTGTGACGTCAAAAAATACCAGAATGAGAGAGCAAGACGAACTCGACAAGAAAAAGAGGAAGCATCGACAAAAGGCAGTGTTGCGAAGTTTTGACTTTGAAAAAGCACCAAATTTTTATTGGTGTATTTTATGGACTTTATATGAATACATAATTTTATTGTAAGGATGCCGATTCAAAAATCAATGTTTCTTGCACAACGATCGGTTTCTTCTAGCATGATTGAAGGTGCTGCCACATATTTCTTTGTCACTTATGATTGTCACTGTGCCATGATTTTGTTGAAATTTTTGTAAAATTGCTTGCCACACTTACGATTTCTATAAATTTTGCTTCAATTTTTTTAAGATTTTCTAATTTGGTGTCTTCAAACTAAAAACAAAAGCACCAAAAACGCACCAAGCACAAAACTCAAAAATTTTCGCGTTTTGAATACCCACTAAATTTGGTGCGAAAAGCATCAAGTTGGCAACAGTGAATGTAAACAAAAGTATTTT
>NW_023458718.1:61591-95998 GCF_013731165.1 Rhagoletis pomonella
TTTTAAGCAGTATTTCGGTTCATGACCAAAAAAAGAAAAAATATCAAATCGTTTTCCCCAGACACAATAAAGCTGCTGTTACCCTCTAAATCCGTTGTCAAAGATGTGACAAAGGAATAGTTTGAGGCCAGCGAAGATTCTGAAAGCGAAAACTAATTAACCAATGTTAGTGTACACACATTTTATAAATAAAGGTAGTCAATATATTTAAATAGTAAATTATTGGCTAATATATATATTTTATTAATATAACCTATCTGTAATACAAATTATTTCAATTTTACATTTGATAAACAATTTTGAGTAGATAGAGGCAATCAAATATTTTTTGCCGCATAAAACTTGAAAAACTACCTATATGCGGTGTTTCCAAGATATTTTAACGCCCTTGAATCACAAGTATATACAAGTATATTTTATCAATCATACCGATAATGTCATGTATTAAAAGAATTAAAAATGAAAATGAATAAAAAAATTAAATCAGCAAAATGAATAAATTAAGTGAAATTAATGTTTAATTTCTAACCTAACCCACATTTGTATGTGTGTAACTGAATCGCCTTTATATATAAAAATATTATCCTAATTTTCGAGCTTGACTCCCTAATCTGTTATTAGAAAAAGAGATTAGCCATGCAAAATTATAATTAAAAATGTCTCAGATTAAACCGATAACTTTTTGGTGTTATTTTGATCTATAGCGATCTTGAAACTTCCAAATTTTCTTCGTTTACAAAGCTCGCTGAGAACTGCAAGAATCTGACAGAGTTCAAATTCTTCAGATCTTCCACATGAATTACGAACAAAGTTTCCAGCGGCTGTAATGATTTAGGGAGTTGTGAGCAAAAAATAACATGTCATGCCATAATACCCCTAATTCTCGAAAATGCCCAGTGGACAAGGAAAGTTCGAGCCGTGCATGCGATCGATTCTGGAGGAGCATTGAAAGTGTTATTGTAGCTGAAAGTGATTTTGTCAAATAAACATATAGACTTTGTATAAGTCGCACTCTACTCTAAAAATTGCAATGAAATACGATACATTTTCTAAGAAATATATGAATTCTATGTAGCCAAAAAGTCGGTAATGTTCTCAACTACTTGACACACCCTATATGTAAAAGGCAATGAACTATGCAAACGGATGCATTAGTGTGCTTTAAATATATGTACATATTTCTTAAAACTAGAATGCTTAAGTTAAATCCCTGAAATACAATATTATTATATCTGTGAAAGAGATGCTCGGAAAAGAGACGGGGCGGAAAATATTTTTTGTACTTATTTAAATTCAAGCTACATACTTTTACCCTTCCTCTTGAACTATTACTGAGCATTTGGCCATATGGTACCTACTTTGTAGGTAACCCCATTTCAAAAAAAAAAAATATTAAATCTGACTTAATCCGTCACCAACAAAACAAAAACCAAAAGTCAACGGTAAGTCCTGGACACTACAAAATTGCACTTTCTTACACCAAAATTTAATGGGCTACAAAACGGCATACCAAAATTTTGTCTAAAGATGACGATTAAATAGTTAGAAATTTTGGCCAAACTTTGCAGAATTTTCATAATTTGTTTACGAAGTCGCAAATTTGGATTTAGATGGTGTGTGTTAATTTATCAGCTATATTTTCATACAAATATAATAAACATTAAAAAACTAAAGAAAAATAGGCAAAACTTGCTAAAATATCGCGTCCAGTTTTTGTTTGGTTCACTGTATATGTGAAAGAAGTCTATGGCATATGTACAAAAATATAAAAACACCAAGTTTTTTTATTTTCTAAACAACAAGATGTATACAGAATTAAAGGTAATTTTCGGCTTTATTTAAATAAAGTATTCAACTGTATTCCGCATTAGTAATTTTTTGTTTAAAATAATTTTTTTTTTTTTATAAAAAACAATGCATTTTTTCCTTTTAAGTATTTTTTCTAAATTTCTTATAGACGAAGTATAAAAATATATATATCGAATGGAAAGGGGGTTTAATCACCTTTACAACGATACCAACTTTTAAAAAAATTGCTCAAAAATTTTTTTTTATATAAGGTTTTTAATTTGTCGAACATCTGACCTTTGACCCCTTATAATATCTGTAATATAAGTTTGCACAAAAAAAATTATATACCAGGGGTGGGCGAGACCGAAAAGATCCACATGTAAATTCTAAATGCTATAAAGAGCCACAAAAAACAAAAACAAACACAAAAATTATATTTTTTAAATAAAATTGTTATTAGAAATGCAAAACATTAATTTTATTATTATTCAAATGTACGTAAGATAGATAATAAAGAAAATACAAAAGATCCCTTTGGCCAAATTTTCAAAATATGATTTTACGTCAGTTAAAGCCGTTCGCAACAGTTCTGTTGAATGTTGGTGAGTCAATAGGTACGTTCGTTTAAAATCTCCAATAAAAAATGTCCAATAGCAAAATTCCGGCGAAATGTCATCTGTTCTCTCAAAAGAGAAAAAAATCCAAAATAGTACGCGAACAGAAAATTTGCAGAAACTTGCCAGTTAACTAGACGAATAGCTGGTTGAAATTTTGTTTACAATCAAAAGTATAAAATTGAAAACGTAAGAAAACAAATCCAGAAGTCTTATCCAGACACAGCTCACTGACTAAACGAATAATTACTTATTTCTTACAAGTTTAATTAGTGGCAATTTACTCTTTTATTTTTTACAGCGCTTTTATCAACTTTCAATGTTGTATGTCCAGACCACCATTTTATACTATAAATATAGCAAAGGTATTTATGGGAAACCTAGTCTAGATATCAACCTCGTCGTAGGTATCATTAGAAAAATTCTAGAGATAGATGTCGCCTCGCCAGAAGAAGTTAAAAAATGCACTACATACGCTACAGCGGAAATGGACGACACGCCATTTCTTTAAATGAAATTAATAGCTGCTATATGTATGTATGTACATATGTAGGCATATTATTAATTAATTAATCCCAGCGGCTTTTTACCCTCCATTCCCGCCCAACCGACACCAGGGGCGCAGTCCGCATGACGTACGGAACCTTTTTTTTTTTAGTTTTTTGGTGCCGAGTAGTGGAAACAGGAGTTTGTTAAGGGTCGAGATCTAAAACTATTCAGCTACAGAATCAAATTCATCAGCTGATTGGATATGCTAAAGATAGTATTTCAATTATTGAGAGTGGAAATAATAGTTTTCTTTATAGTAAAAATCGAGTCCGATACGTCAAACGTGCGGGAATGACAGTTAAAATCCTGACATAAACCACGGAATGATTCGTTTAGTTCAAAGTTAGTTTTGCATGGCTTTAAAAATAGAGGTCGAAAGTATCTTGACACTCGAGAAGGAACATTAAAATTTACCTCAGCCAGGAGGGCCGGGCCAAGGCATAACAAGGTAGAAGTGATTTCGACATTTCTCTCTTGCGAACTGCGACTGTAATGTCAACTCTTAACCCTATACAATTCAAAATTTTAATTTTTTTATTTCAATTTTCAATTTTGAGCTGTGCGACTGATTTTAAATACATACATACCAAAATAAAATGAAAAGGAATTACGAGCGGTGCGCTCTGTGTGGCAAGAGCCAGGACAACAAACTTGTGCGTTATTTTAAACCTCCCAATTGTCAAGTGAAACGACAACGGTGGGCAAGTAGCTGCGGTGTTCCATTAGGAGACTCTTCGCGTGTGTGCGAACACCATTTTAGTGGCAGTAACTTTATTTGTTGCCCATCACAGCCGAGTATTTCCAAGCGGACGCGTTTGTTCCCAGATGCAGTACCTCTACTATACAATTCCCCAATGCTTGAGTTATCTGATGTCGGCCGTTCCTGAGGTGTCTGTTGGGACGAAGTTAACTGTTGATTCTCAGATTCAAACTGAGTAAGTCTGCCATAAACAAGCACGACCGGATCCACGAGTACATTAACATATACATATAAGCAAATGCTCCGCGAACACCATGATACAAATTCGTTCCACTAAATTTACTGCTTTAGATCACCATTTACTGTTATAAATTCGACGTTCTGGTTCGTCGTGTTTTTATTTTTCATACATAGCTGGATTTATCATACGAAAATTAAGCTGATGTCACATAAAACTTTTGCTTCGCTTTACGTGACAGATTCGCTTTGACAGATAAGATGAATTGTATGAAAATGCACAAAGCATGCCACATAAATCGTTGAAGCGGCAGCGCGAAGCGAAAAGATGGTCAACTCCCATCTTTTTGCGCGCTTTGACAATCAGCCGGTTTAATATTTATTTTGTTTCGTCCAAATTCGGGTTTTCATGCAGAAACATAAAACTTAATTACATTGCTGATAATTTTAAATCAAAATAATTAAAATCCACAGCAACTTTGATGAGTAAAAAAGCGGTACAACATTGTTTTCTTGGCGTTCATTGTGGCATACCTTTTTCGTCTGGCGCTTTGCTGGCAAAGTTATAAATGTCACGCAAAGCTACAAAGTTTTATCTGGCATCAGCTTTAAGCATTACTGAATATGAAGACAAAATTTCCCACTCATATACATGGATAGACCAAATTTCAAATGGTGGTATGATAAACCCTAAACCAGAAATCCTTGTGGACATAAAGAAACTGGAAGTAATTTTTAATAAATTTAATGGAAAAGAAATTGCGCATTGCAATAATTTAATAGCTGAACTATTGAAGTTAAGTTCCGATGTAAATTTAGAAGAAAGAATCAAATTTTTTTTTTTAATGTCGAATATACTCTAGAATTATGTATTTGAATAAAAAAATAAATGCTCAAAAACATTGGGCTAATAAAAACAAGAAAATTGCCAAAACGGTGTTATAAATAAATGTGTAATTTTGAGTAAGTAGATATGCATTTCCACATTTACATTAAACGAAAATACAAAAACTAAAATGAAGCCGATTTTAATGTGATTTTAAATATTTTCATATTTACAAAAACTTTCATTTCATAGATATTGAATTTTATCAAATATGGTACATGCATAACAAAGGGTTAATTTCTTTGTTTACGTTTTTTGACATTACAGTCAGGTATGAGAGAGCTCGACTGAATTGTCACTTCTACCTTGTTGAATATGCCTTGGGCCGGGCTATTAATCACGCCTGTCATTAATTTTACGATAAATATTATACCTAGCATTTCTCTACTGCTTGCGAGTGTAGGCAAATTTATGAGCTTTAGACGACTTGTGTAAGGGGGGAGATTGTAATCTGAATCCCAGTTAAAATTACGCAATGCAAAAAGCAAGAATTGTTTTTGAATTGATTCAATCCTTTCTGAATGAATTTGGTAGCGGGGATTCCAAACAATAGATCCGTGTTCTAGTATAGGTCTAACTAAAGTGGTAAAAAGAGCTTTTGTAACATAAGGATCTTTGAACTCTTTTGACCATCGCCTTACAATTGCAAAAACGCCTTTGGCTTTATTGACTGTGACATTAATATGATGGTTGAAATTGAGTTCATTGTGATACCAAGATCGAAAAAATTGGACACCTGCTCCAGATTATAATTTGATATTGAATAAACAGCTGGTTGAACAGCCCTCCGAGAGAAACACATAACTTTACATTTTTGAAGGTTTAGTGGCATATACTTTGTATTACACCAACTAACCACGTTGTTCAGATCCGCTTGTAACAAAGACTTTTCTTCGATAAAGGACAATGTTTTAAAAAGTTTCACATCATCGGAATACATTAAAATTTTTGAATGTTTTATTATAGAAGAAATATCATTAATGAATATCAGGAACAGAATCGGACCAAGGTGGCTTCCCTGAGGAACCCCTGAAGAAACTTTGATGTTGGAAGAACAATTATTAACAATAACTCTTGTGAGAGGTAAGATGAGATCCATTGAAGAAGACTGGGCTGAAAGCCGATTAGGTCGAGTTTACGGATGAGTAACGAGTGACATACTTTGTCAAAAGCTTTACTGAAATCGGTGTATATTACGTCGGTATGAGCATTTTCTCTAAAACCGTTTGAGACATGAGTTGTAAGCTCCATTAGTCATAGTAGATTTTCCTTTAGAAAACCCGTGTTGAGATTGTGTAATTGAAGAAGATATAGAATATGTCAGCTGGTTAACAATAATTGCTTCGAATAATTTGGGGATAGCGGAGAGTTTCGCTATGCCTCGATAGTTTTCTATAGAGGACTTGCTGCCGTTTTTGTGAAGTGTTATTATGAAAGACTCCTTCCAGGCTGACGGAAAAACGCCATGTTTAAGTGACAAATTGAATAGAGTTGCTAAAGGCTCGCAGATGTTCTCAGCGCAGTTTTTAAGAAAACAGGTCGGAATATCATCAGGTCCAGGCCTAAATGACGCTTTTAAGGTTTTTAAATAGTGTAAAACTTCATCGGAAGATATTACTGGAATATAAGCAGAGCTGATTGGACAAATCTCGTACGGATAGTCTCCACTTATAGGAAAGTCTACAGAATAATTGAACCTAAAGAACCGAGCAAACATGTTGGCAATGAGTGGGCTGTCGCTAGATACAGTGTTGCGATAATGCATAGCGGACGGAAAACCATGTGCCTTACGCTTTGAATTTACGAAACCATAAAATGATTTAGGATTGTTAATTAAATTCTTCTTAATTTTACATATATATGAATTATAACATTTCTTATTTTTATGCAAAGTAGCTATGCCGCAAAACTGAGTACCTTAGGTAATCACTGTGTTCTTTTATACAGTTTAAAAGAGTGCGACTTTTTATTTTTCAATTTTTTAAGCTCTTAAGTGAACTATATTTGTATTGGTTCTTCATGAACAATATTACGTTTTGGCAGATACTTTCGAAACAAATTGAAAACAGTATCATTAAAGTGCTCAACGCTACGCTCCACGACATCTCTATATATTGGCCAAGATAACTTTGAAAGTTCTTTGTTAATTTTCCTGACATTTGCTTTCGCAAAAACATATCTAGTACTTGAACTTGACTTATTATTATGTATTTCATTTATGATTTCGTAGCTTAACTCAAGAGCAGGATGGTATGCATCTTCCGGCAAAACTAGGGGATCACACCGATTAATAGAGGCCTTCGGAACATCATCAACGTAAACGAGATCCAAGACCTTTCCAAACTTATTTGGACATATATTTATTTGTTTGAGGCAAAGTTCAGCCATTTCCTCCAGAAATACATTGTAACTATCTCTAGATGAAACTGGTACAACATCGGTGTCAATGATGTTCCATGAAATGTGTGCAGATTTAAATCGCCCAAAACAATCATAGAATCGGATGCCGTAAGCATTGCATTTACGGTCTCAAGTAAATAGCTGCATATATACTGATACGGCAGAATTAGGAGGGATGTAGCAAAGAGCTAAATAAATATAAGTCTTTCCAGCCTGTACACTTATGTATACATTTAAATTCGGTATATTCAATGACAAGAAGACTAACTTCCTCGGATGGCATCGATGAATGCACCGCAAAAAGAACACCACCGCCGATTCTGCCCTCGCGGTCGCTCCTGTATATTTGATATTCATTTGGAAGAATTTCGGAATTAAAAATATGAGGTTTGAGCCATGTTTTGGTCAAGGAAATAATATTATAATTGCAGTCGAAACCTTTTAAATATAAGTCAGTTAATTTGGTATTCAAACCTCTAACGTTTTGATAGTAAATACTTAAATTAGACTTGCGAGTTAGTTTTTTGAACCCGAATTAAGATTAGAAATTTTAGCTACGTTATTATTACTTTTATTAGGTTTATACTCAAACTCGCGAACAAACGCCCCGGTCGGCCAAAATGAACTATTTAGTAGTAGTATACTAAATGTGAGCAAACAACATTTTGCTTGCATAGTCTTCTGTTCTCTTTTCACTGCAAGTTGAATTATTTTAGTATCTAACGCAAAATTTTATACAGAGAAGACTAAAAAGTATAAAATAAATTAAAAAAACTTTTTAATGTACCACACTTTTATAAATGGACTAAAATTAGAAAATAATATTTCTCAGTCCCATAGAACTTGTTTTGATAACTTTTGATTTTGAAATTTTAGCAAAAGTCATTATAAACAATTTATGAGATTGAAAATGAAAAGCGTGGGGCGCATGTAATAGGCCTGATTTGAAATTGAAGAGTGATATATGTATGTATGTGTGTATATTAATAACGACCGCTTAAAATCGATCTAAAATTTGTACTTTCGCTGTAGAAATTTTAGGTCTATGATATGTATGTAGTTTGAATATTGTCAGTTAAATCTAAGATTTGTATTGCATGCGCTCCATGTTTTTCGTTTTCAATCTCATAAATTGTTTATAATGACTTTTGCTAAAATTTCAAAATCAAAAGTTATCAAAACAAATTCTATGGGACTGAGATATATTATTTTATTACAACGCTTTTATCAACTTGCAATGTTGTATGTTCAGACCACTTTGAATGTTGTATGTCCTGACCACCATTTATACTAGCTGAATTTTTTTGTAAGCGGGCGACAAAAGAACCCTCAACTCGGGTAAAATTTCCTTTTAGCTACTTAAGCAACCCTGTTGGTAGCTGGCAAGGAAATGTGATTAGTTTAACGGGATTTAGATACAAAAACCAATTTAAATGAGTAATTATGCGAGGTATTTGCGTAATATATATACTCTTTTAAAATATAAGTGACGTATAAAAGGAAGCAAAAATTTCCCTCCACTTTCCCATTAACAATTCACAATAGAGCAGTTTTTTCACTTAACAACACTAGCCTTCAGGTCGAGTATTTTTTTAACCGACCTGGCTGAGCTCGGATAAATAGCCGAGTTTATGTTGTTGCTTTGCGTGTATTTCGTCATTTAAGCGAGTGTTCTTTTGTAGCTCGGATGCAAAAGAATACACCTACTATAAATGTAGCAAAGCTACTTATGGAAAATTCTAGATATCAACCTAGTCTAGATATCAACCTCGTTGTAGGCATCATATCAAGGAGATACAATTAGAAGACTCTAGATGTCGCCCCGCCAGAATAAGTTAAATATTGCGCCTAAATATACGCACTATTTATATACGTCACAGCGGAAATGGACGACACGCCATTTCTTTAATATGTATGTGGGCATATGAATAACGACCGCTTAAAATCGATCTCAAATTTATACTTTCGCTGTATAATGTTATGTAGTTTGACTATTGTCAGTGAAATCGAATGCTTTGTACTGCATGTGCTCCACGTTTTTCGTTTTCAATGTCATTAATTGTTTATAATGACTTTTGGTAAAATTTCAAAATAAGAAGTTATCAAAACAAATTCTGTGGGACTGAGAAATATTATTTTCTACTTTTAGTCCATTTATAAAAGCGTTGTATATTAAAAAGTTTTTTTTTTCTTTATTGTATTTTAACTAGTTTGTGTGCTTATTTGTAAGATTTTTTTGTTTTTCTTTATAGTTAAGAAACATTGAGGGAGAATGATCTGAAGAGAGATCAAATAATGCTTCTGTATTAACTTGGTGTCGCGAAATACCACCAAAATTCAATAAGATCGGGTATTTTTTGGGAGTCAGAAGGACAATACGTTGGCTGACCAGTAGACAGTACGTCAAATCCTCTGTTCTGTATTACTTTATATTGATTTCTACCCTTTGGTGTAATCAATCTAGACCCTAGATCTACTATTGTTAATGAACTCATCACTTTGCGGTTCTAATTCATAGTGGTTTATTCTGTTACGAATGAGAATGGCTGTTCCACATCGGGCTTTCCCTTGTGGATGCTTAGTATCATAGAATTAGTACCCACTAATTTGAAAATTATTAAATTGCGTAAGGTGGGGTTCAGATACAAGCAAAACGTCTATATGAAAGCGCTCTAGGAAAATTTCTAGTTCGTTTTTATGCTGGAATAACCCGTTCGCATTCCAAAAACAAATTTTTAGATTATTCATGGTTTAGCTAAAATGGCTTGAAGTAATAGATTTTGATTTTTAATCAAATATAGTACCATGCTCTGCATTGCCATCATTTGCTCCTGCATAAAGTTATTTATAGTAGCTTCTAGGTTACTACTAATAATAAAAAAAGACGTGAGTACTAGGTACTCATGAAATTTGATGTGTATACATATGCGAACGGCAAAGCATAAAAGTACGTTTACATATAAATATAATCTCAATCAAAGCTCGTTAGCTGTCAAATTGGTTGTGCTTGTTATTCACACAACTCGAGGAAACGTTAGACTTCTTCTCTGTGCCACCGTGGTCACTTTTTTTTGCAACACATATTAGGCCATTTAAATATATTTTAACTGAATATTTTATTAAAAATACCTTTACAAACCTATTTTCCTTACTAGCGTATATTTTTGTTTACTTTAACATTTGACATTCCTCCTCTTCTTCGCAAGTATAATCGATAAAACTGGGTTGGACACCAAAAAGTTATCGGTTTAATCTGAGATATTTTTATTTATAATTTTGCATGGCTAATCTCTTTTTCTAATAACAGATTAGGGAGTCAAGCTCGAAAATTAGGATAATATTTTTATATATAAAGGCGATTCAGTTACACACATACAAATGTAGGGTAGGTTAGAAATTAAATATTAATTTCACTTAATTTTATTCATTTTTAATTCTTTTAATACATGACATTATCGGTATGATTGATAAAATATACTTGTACATATATACTTGTGACTCAAGGGCGTTAAAATATCTTGGAAACACCGCATATAGGTAGATTTTCAAGTTTTATGTGGCAAAAAATATGCCTCTATCGACTCAAAATTGTTTATCAAATGTAAAATTTAAATAATTTGTATTACAGATAGGTTATATTAATAAAATATATATATTAGCCAATAATTTACTATTTAAATATATTGACTACCTTTATTTATAAAATGTGTGTACACTATCATTGGTTAATTAGTTTTCGCTTTCAGAATCTTCGCTGGCCTCAAACTATTCCTTTGTCACATCTTTGACAACGGATTTAGAGGGTAACAGCAGCTTTATTGTGTCTGGGGAAAACGATTTGATATTTTTTCTTTTTTTGGTCATGAACCGAAATACTGCTTAAAAACGAGTCCGAGCTCATCAACAGCCGGTTATATATGTCACGGTTACATACTACACGAGAAAACTTCCGGGAATAATTTTCTCGGTAGTGTTTGTTGTGGGCCTCTTGAGCCTCCCCGATAATTGTCCTATTGTTAATAAGGAATTAGTATTTTGTGCATTGTGGGTGTCATAGGATGCCATGCCGTCGTCGATTCGCTCGCTCGCTATGTTTGAGTCCGGTCGCTTAACGAAAAATTTTGCATGAGAAAGCAACAACAAAGTTAGCTAGCACGGATAGACGATAGCAAGTTTGGTTGTACCTCATTGAGTTCGTTCGTTTCGCCACTTGCTAACTGATGGCGAATCGATGACGGCTAATAATCAATTGTAGCGCATTTCCTCTTACTATGCATATGCCTAAATGTATGCAACAATTTTGCAAGCGAACACAGGGTGCTTCTAATGAAAATAAAAATTTTATGCTGAAATACACATGCTAAGCCCTTCGAAATTTTGTGCTGGGATATTGCGTTACAGCTTCGCAAATTTTACCCCTACCGAAACCAAAGATGTATACACATCAATAATAATAGATTGGCGCTTACACATATGTTAGTGCTTGGCCGAGCTTCTCCTCCAATTTGTGGCGGACGCATTGATGTTGTCTCACAACGAGGAGGGACCTACAGTTTTACGCCGACTCCGAACGGCGATTGTATTTTAATGATAAGCTGTTTTTCATGGCAGAAATACACTCGGAGGTTTGCCATTGCCTGCCGAGGTGCGACCGCTGTTAAGAAAAAACCTTTTTTCTAAATTTTTGTTTGCGATGTTGCTTTGGCCAGGGCATAAACCCAGGCGCTGCGGAGTGGAAGCGAGCACTGCTTAACACTACACCACAGCGGCCACTTACTACTATTCTGACTAAGAAGAGGTTGTGTCGGAGGAGTATTTTTCAGCATTTGTGCATAAGAAGTAAAATTATTAACAGTAATTGGCGCAGACACTGGCTCTCTTTCATTGAGATATAAACTGGACAACCTCTATAATTAGCAGTGTGATTTCCACCGCAGTTACTGCACCTTTTGGATTTAGGGACCATTTTTGGTTTCACACATTCTTTGGAAGTATGTAACTCCCCACAGATAACACCAGGTAAGGTGCAGCACCGACTTGTGTGACCAAATTCCTGGCAGTTATGACATTGAACAGGCCCTCTACGCTTGTGGGGTTCTTCTACGGAGATTTTACGGTGTAGAAGATGAAACATTGCGCACCTTAAAACCTTCTTCCGTAAGAGCATTTTCTGTCTCTTGTGAGTTCACGCTGGACTCCATGCCTTTTATGACAACTCCTAATCCTCGACTACTTTTTCGTTGATAGGTGTAATAAGATTTTTTACACTTATCAAACTCATTGGTAATTTTACGAAAATTATCTTCGTTTTGAGCCTGAATTTTCACTTCGTGTATATTAGCCTTTTTAATAAGAACTACATGAAAATTATTTTTCCCTACTACTTTCAGGAGCGTATCTACCAGGGCATTAGAACTTTGTTCTCGTAGATAAATAGGTGGAGGCTTGTATATTTTAACTACCTGTTGGTTAGAATCATTTTTCATATCAGCGAGAATACTAAAGCGATTATTCTCCGCTGATGTAGATGTACCTGAAGTGACTACTTTCAAAACTTTATTTTTTGGACTTAGCTTCTAATTTTTTCAGGTGTGCACTTTCGTTTTATTAATATCTAACCCAATCAGAACAGTGGTATCCCTGCAGCAAATCAAACTGGTTCAGAACTTGCGCTGAGCTAGCCTGAAAAGGGACGGTACTGGTTCTTCATCTATCCCAACTCAGTGCTTTCAACTGTCTTTTTTAACATGGTGATGTCCTACGAAGTGAAAATTGTCGCCCTCTGCAGAACTTTTGAACTTCTTCTGAGCTGACTCTGGCTTAGATGGTTTTGAGACAGTTCATATAACAACAGCTCCTAGATAGTTTAAAAAAGATCACCTCCGGGCTAGAAGAAATGGGGTTAGTTTTGAGCTGGTTCTAAGAAGTATAGTATAGAGTCTTTTCTTTAAATACTGTAACTGAATAAATTTAAATACAATTTCGTAAATGAAAAATACTTAACTTTATGTTTAAAGAGTTACTTGTTTTGCACTAATTTACTTTTTGAGGCAAACTGTGCTTTAAAATTAGGAACATATGTTATGTAACCGTATGATCGATGTTGGGCGAAGTGGCATGCTAGCGTGCCCTGGCCTAGCTCGTCGGTGGGGGGGTCATGTGCACTTGCCTAACTACCAGCTACACTAACAAAATATTTAAGTCATGCCTGATTAGGTGTGAAAGAAAACAGAAACTAAAGAGAGAAGAGAAGAAGAAGAAAAACCAGTCCAGTCAGGTGGAGTCTCCCACCCACTTCGGCGTACAACTTTCGCGAATCCTTGGGCATCACTCTGACTCCTCACCCGTAGTAAGGCCCCCTAAGCCTGACTTAAGTACGTCTGTCAACAGTCAGTTGTGTCGGGTCTAGTCCCGTCACCCCGCCATTACCCCCATGTCCCCTCTGCTGCACAAGTGCAACACCCACACACCAAAGAATAAAAATTTAACCCTCCATACCTTTAACAATATCTGCTCAACCTATCATATTCATGTCATGTATACACATTTATTTATTTCCCTTATCTAAGTTTATACACAATTCTTAATTCTTAACTATACTTAGACTCATCTAGAATTATATGTAAAAAAAATCCACAAAAAAAATTAAGGTAAGAATAACTCAAAAACTATTAACCGCGGCCTAATTCAAATTCCAAATTTAATACGCTTCCAAATTCAATCAAAAAAAAACTATTCCAAAGGAATAAAACAACCGAAAGGTAAAAACAAAGAATTTGAGTTATGATCAAACCGAACCATTACTACATGTGTAAATGGATTGGACGCAAATTCATTAATATTTAATATTCACGACTCTAAGTCAGACTCCGTTTCGCATTTACGCATCTATTTATTAACTTATGTATATACGTATATATGTATGTACATGCACATAAACGCGTAAAAAAAAAAGGAAACGACGATGCAAAACAAACTATGTATGCAATTATGAAAATCCAAATAAAACACTCACCTGGTCACTCCAGCCTGATGGTACCAGCAGCTGTTGAGAACCTGTGGGAAGTAAATTAACATATGTACATGAGCATACCTATATACCTACATTCACTATACTGCCTATCTTTTCGTGGTTTAGTGGATCTTCATGATTGATACCACGGTCACTCACTCGCGATTGCGGGCGACGAGTGGGTCACGTTGTCGCCCCAATAGAATTAAATAAAATTAATCAAAAAGTGAAAAAGTGAAAAGGAAAAAAAAAAGAAACAGAAATTAAAATAAAAGAATAAAAAAAAAACGTTTGCCTTAAAAGAAAATCCCGCGGTGGTTAATAACTTAATTAGTGTTTCAACTTGTGAATTGACCCGAATTTAAACCGCATGTACATGGCAAAACGTCAACATGCGAGAAAACCAATCAAAAAAAAACTACAAAAAAAAAAAAGCAGAAATGATAGAACATATAAATGATGCTATTACCGCACGCCACGTGTGCGCGAAGCGGGTATATGTAAGTAACCAAAAAAAAATATATAAATCTTAATTCACGAACTGTCTAGGTCCATATCTACTTCAAACGATCCGCTAACTTTACTTAAAACACAAAAAAAAATAAAAATGTAATATAATAAAATCACTCTAGTGCCCTGAACTTCTATACACAAAAAAAACATGCATATATGTAATTATATTTGCTGCTCCGCTCGGCTGCGCTGCTGAGATGCTAGTGTCGACGTTGGGCTTCTGCTTGCAGCGTCGGCGTTGGGCTGCTGATCACAGCGTCGACGTTGGGCTGCGGTTAACAGCAGTATCGCTGTTAAACTTTTCCTGTGGTGGACGCGATGTTTCACATAGACACTCTCCGTATGTTTTGGATAGAGGTCTCTCTACCAATTCACATGCGATGGTGGAGTGGAAGTTGTCGCTCTGTAGTTCCCTCTGTGAGCTTGGCTCTCGCTATGTACCTGTGGTTGTGTGGAACGGATACGTTCTTATACCAAATTGCTTCTGCTTACATAGGTGGAACCGGTCATCGCCCTCTTCTACATCGGAGAATTCCTTTTTCAAAAGTTCCGGTGGATACTGCAGGTTTTCCGCGAAGAAGGGCGTAACTACAAAATTACTGGTTTTGGCCCCCCGTTCCAAGTCGTCCTGCCACACACCGTGTAGCAGGACACAAAACGGCTTTTTGTAAGATCCCGTAGGATTAGCAGGCACGATTCCGGTTAAACGGATTTTTCGATTTTTTTTACTTGTTTGTCTCTTTATTATAATTCCGCGAAACTTTACCACTCCGATACGCATTCAATCGCTTTCAAGGTGACTTTTGGTTTAACTTTTCATTTCAATTATTTGGCGATCGTTCCCCGATTCTCTACTCGAAAGGAATTTCGTGTTACTTTCACTCAAAAAAAATGTATACACATACATATGCACGCATTCACACAGGGATACGCTCGCACCCATCTACATTCATACATACATGTACATAGGTACCCTTCCACATATGTTGCGCAACATGTACATACGGATATACCGCTGAGATACATTTTGGGAAGAGCTGCCGGAAGTGTGTTTGCAACATAAAGGCTGCGTTACAGGCTCGGACCCGCCGATGGTGCCTGTACCATGGAGCGAGTGCGTAAAAAAGCTTAAACGCAGGCTGTGCATGCCGTATTTCCTGCACGCCCAATGTGTGGCCTCGACCCAATGCCGGGCCTTCACCATTGTCTAACTTTGTACTTGGTCGCGTGTGTTGATGTATGTCACTGGCTGTGTGTACACATATGTGCAACATGCATCAAGAACTATATCACAGGTTTGTCGCTACTATTATCTACTTTTAGTTTATACCTAAGTTTAAATATCACAGTTGGAAAAGATCCACAATCTAGCTAGTTAATGAATAGTTGAAAATATCACAGAGAGTATTAAGAAAAAAAAATGAAACTATCACAGTAGGCTATCGTTGTATAAATAAACAAAATAAATAAGAAAATAAATAAATAAATACATGTGTATAAATAAATGGTCAAATAATTACAAGGTATAGTCAAGTTTAGTTAAATAAATAGATTAATTAATTACATCTAACAATAAACATAAAAACGAGGTCAAGGTCGATAAAAGTAGTCAGGTCTAATACAAACAATTAACATTGAACATTTAACTACAAAACATTAACCAAAAATTTTATTTAGCAAAAATGTCCTTAGCATGGTATACCCCGATCTTTTTTCCACTTGGATCTCCGAGTTCGTACATAGAATTCCCGATTGCTTTCAACACTGTGCACTTAACTTGCTTCGGAGCCAATTTTGCGTTATAATTATCAATTTGAGAACTTTGCCTAAAGTTTCGGCGGTATACCACTTGTCCGATTTGAAACCTAACTTCTCTACTTCTCGTGTTATGAACTCTCTTACTTCGGTCGTGTGCTAACTTCAGCTCTTTCTCGATTTTATTTCTTATCAGTTGCATTCTGTCGCCAGGGGTCTCTACGACGCAATCAACATCCTTCAGCGAGCCCAGCTTTCGGCATAGCCCATATGATGCAGCATGCTGTATCATAGGCATACCGAAAGTGGCGTGATACGGGGATATATTGATTGCCGAGTGAACCGCACTTCGAAGCGCGAAAGCCGCATCGCTGACATGACGATCCCAGTTCTTTTGGTTGTCTTTTATGAATGATCGTATAATCTGCAGCACGGACCGGTTGACTCTCTCAGCTGCGTTACCCTGGGGTGAATAAAAAGCGGTCCTCACGTGCTTCGTGCCGTACTTATCTAAAAAGTTGCTAAATATTTCCGACACGAATTGCTTTCCATTGTCCGAGTGGACATATTCGGGCACACCGAATACATGGAAAACTTCACGTTCGAGAAATTTTACGACTTCTGCTGAAGTTGCTTTTCGCATTGGTTTCAGAAACACGAATTTTGAGAAGTGGTCTAGACATAAAAACACATAAACATTACCATCACACGTACGAGGATAGGGACCCATAAAATCTACAAAAAGACGTTGAAAAGGACGCTCGGTTACACGCTGCTTGCCCATTAGAGGTTTATGAAAAACATTTTGAGTTTTGTTAGACTTACAGACTTCGCACTCTTTTATGTAAGCACATACATCTGTCACCATTCCTGGCCAATAGTATTTTTCGCGAATTCGTGACAAAGTCTTATGGATGCCGCCGTGACCTGCAGAAGGTGAGCTGTGAGATGACTCTACCAGCCCCGGTCGTAGTTCCGACGGAACCCAAAGCTTCCAGGCTTGGTCCGCTTGAAGCCCAACCGCCCTGTCAAACAGTATCCGTTTGTACACGTATCCGTCAGATAAGCATAAGTCAGGTAGTCTGTCCTTGTTTTCAGTCACCGTCCTTTTTAGTTCATTATATTCATCCGTTTCAAAGCATGGCGAATTTAAACATATGTCAATTATTCTTTCACTAGGTCTTATTTCTTCCATGTCCATTCGAGAAAGGGTGTCGGGTACAACATTTTGCGACCCCTTGCGGTACTCAATTTTAAAGTCGAAGCTTTGGAGTTTAAGGCTCCATCGCGCGAGTCTACCAGATAGATCTTTCTGGTTCATAAGCCATTTGAGGCATGCGTGATCGGTTATGATCGTAAATGGTAAGCCTTCCACATATGGCCTGAACCTTTTTACGCTAAATACAGCGGCATAACACTCTAGTTCTGTTATACTATAATTTCTTTGAGCTTTATTAAGCTTCGCTGAGATATAAGCGGTAGGTCTCTCGTTATGGTCGTCATCAAGTTGGAACAATACCCCGCCCACTCCGTCTGTCGATGCGTCGCATTGAATGTAAAAGTGTCTGTTGAAGTCCGGATGTGTAAGTACGGGTGCCGATATTAAGCTTTGTTTCTGTTGGTCAAACGACCTTTTGGCATCGTCAGTCATAGTAAATTTTTTTGATTTTTTCTTTGGTGAGGTAGTCGTGCAGCGGACCTGCAATGGTCGCGTAGTCCTGTATGAAACGTCGGTACCAGCCTGACATGCCCAGGAATCGTCGTAACTGTTTCGGAGTTTGCGGTTCTGGAAAGTCTCTCACAGCTGCTACCTTGTTGGCATCCGTCCGAATACAGCCGTCACCTACTACGTACCCAAGATATCGAACCTCTTTATAACAGAACTTACTCTTCTCTACATTTATCGTTAATTTTGCTTCCCGTAGACACCGAGCGACCTTTTCTAACAAACACATATGAGACGAAAAACATTCAGAACATACTAACAAATCATCAAGGTACACAAACACACATTCACGCAACGCAGCGGGTATAGCCTTGTCCATCAAACGGCACATTCTTTGTGCCGCATTACACAGTCCGAATGGCATCACCGTAAATTGGTAGAGGGGTCTTGCTGGCACATTAAAAGCTGTCTTTTCTCTCGATTTCTGCTCCAGCGGAATCTGCCAGAATGCGTCCTTTAAATCTATGGCTGAGATATACCTCGTGTTCTGCAGCCGACTAAGTATTCCGTCAATATGTGGCAGTGGATAGGCATCTTTAACTGTTCTTTCGTTTACTTTGCGTAAGTCAAGACAGAGTCGGTTTTTAGTTCCCTTGATTACCAGTGAGACTGGTGAGTTCCAACTGCTGTTTGATTCTTCTATTACTCCCATACTCAGCATTCTGTCCAGTTCTTCATAGACTAGTTTTTGTATCGCTGGTGAAATGGGGTAGTGTCGCTGTTTAACGGGGAGATTTTCATCGCGTACTTCTATGACATGCTCCTCCAAGTCTGTTCGGCCCAACCCTAAGACAGCAAAAGACGGGAACTGTGCTTTCACCTTCTCTAAAGTTACCGTCTGGTCTGGGGTCAACACATGCTGCACTGCGTCGAAGGACAGGTCACCATCGGCGGGTGTGAGCTCTGCAACCGTAGTGGGGGCTGCACGCGCTATCGCTCTTCTGCTAACTACGTCAAGGTCGAACGCCTTCCAAAAATCGATGCCCAAATAAACTTCTTGCTGCAACCCTGGCACTATCAAAAACTCAAGATCCCTACTCATGTCATCCCATACTACTGGTAACACTATCATTCCTGTCACTGGGGTTTCGCCTCCGTTCGCTGTTTTGATACTTTGGTTCGTTATAGGGAGGATCATGTCTTCATGGCCCTCTAGAAATTTGCTCACATCTTTCCCCAGGCAACTAGCTCCGGCACCGGAGTCTAGTAGGGCCAAAGCATCTTTACCTCCTATTTTAGTTTGAGCAAAAAATCTGTTGTCGCCTTTCAATGTAACAATCGTGGACACTATCTGATTTAAAATTCTTTTGTATATCTTACTCTTCTCTCTCATTCTTTGTATCTTTTTAAAATTCCTGTTTCTTTTCTTTTCGGTTATAGTTTCGCAAAATATTCTCTTCCTGGCTTCTTCATATTCTAACTTCCTAGTGAGTAAACTTTTAAATTCACGTGGTGTTCCTATATCTAAGTTATCTTTCAATTCATTTTCATTCTTTCCCTTTAAAACTTTTACTGTTTGTTGCCCGGGTGCTCCTTCTCCTGGCTGAGAGCCCCGGTCATCTCTGCCAGTTTCCCATTTGCCTTCTCGGGCTTAAAGACGCAGAACGGATTGTCTCCCCCGCAAGAGAAACAAATCATTTGATGGAAGCTAGACTTACATCGTGTCTCCTTCTTTGCTTCAGATGGGTTTTTCGCAAAATGATCCACCGGCATCCCACATCCGAAGCACAACATCAGGTGAAAGGGTGAGGGACAGAAAGAATTGATGGTTGGTTTGGGATTAGTTGCGGACGTCGCAGTAGGTACACTGTGTGGTGTCACACTTAGCTTCCTGCTCTCAGGCTGCTGGCCACCGTTCGCTCTGTTTTTGTATGGATTCCCTATAGCCTCTACCGGCTTTAGATTAACTACCTCATCATGACAATGTTCATCCTGGTAAACCAGCTCACTGATGCCCTTAGCCCTACTTCTGTTCTCCCTGCTCACCATTTCCGCGCGCCTACATTCCGACTTTAACTCCGCTAGTGTGTCCATTCTCGATGCGAAGGTAAGATTTGATAAATACGGTTTCAAGTTGCCCCCTGATGATACCCACAAGCTCCTTTTCTGGTATCTTCTTTCGTAGCCTAAAGGTCAGGTTATGAACTTCCCCATAGAAGTCATCAAATCCCTCCTGCACCAACTGTTTACGCTCCATAATTTGCCGGATTATCTCGTAATCGGACTCTGCGCTTTTGAAGTGGGCCAGCAGTTCTGCCTTCAGATCTTCATACCCGAAGTTTGGGTTATCGGCATGATCTTTCAGCACCTGCTAGTACCACTTCAACGCAGAGCCCGTCACGAGACAGTGGAAATCGGTGAACAGTTGGTGGTGAGAGATTTGATGTTGCGCCCTCATTTTTTCAAGACGGAACACGAAACTTTCAACGGTGATTCCCTTGTCTGTGCCGTCAAACTTGATGTGCCACTTTTCTAAGTCCATCTTTTTCCATTTTGGTTCACGTGGCTCGCGTTCACTTCGATCTCCGCCATCAGTCCTATGCTCATCTTCGCTATCATCAACACGTCTACCTGCCTCGCTTAATTGACCCCTATTCTCAGGCGTAGATGCATGGGTGGAGCGGTGACCCAGTGCCTGAGCTACCGATGTTTCTATTTCGGCCACCCGGCCGCTGAGGTTAGCCACGTATGCCTTCATGCTCCTGACCTCGTTTGTGCACTGAGCCATCAAATCGCCTTGTTGCGCCATCATCGCCATTAACCGGCTCAGTTGCTCGACATTAACATCAGTGTTGGTCCGTCTACTTGCTTGAGCACCCGAACCTCCAGCTTCCGGGTCGCCAGATCGCTCACTCTCTACAGGGTCAACGCTGCCCTCAGCACCCGCCGGATTGCTTTGGGACATCTGTAAAATCTCGTCCAATTTCTTAGAAAAACTCAGGGAATCTTCAGATTGGTTTGCTGAAATTCGTCTTGAAGTGGACACACTAGCTTCGTGCTCAATTCCTCCTTCGATGGAACTGAAAATTCGGGCGGCACACCGATTAAAAAAGTCTGTCGGAACGAAATCTACGGAATGCTGAATACCGGTATCAATTTGGTTGAACAGTGAGCCAACTACCTGGTTTTCAAGAGCTCGTGCAACACTACGTGTAATCGGTCTATCTGTGCTTAATAGTCCCTATTACTCTGTTCCGACATTCACACCAATCGCTCAACTAACTCACGCACTCTCAATAAAATCCAGTAGAGAGAACAAAAAAAAACGGGTAGAAAAAAAAGCCGGACGTAATTACCGCGTGTGTAAAATAAAAAAAATCCAAATCCCGAAAAAAAATTCGAAGAAAACAAAATTCAATAAGACAAGAGCTAACAATAAAAACTCATCTAAATTTGGTCGAGTGCGATCACCCAAGCAAAAAGAAAAAAAAACGAAATATTTATATGTACGTGTGGAGTAAATACGCATTTATATATGTATGTATGTATAAGCATGCAATAATAGACGGTATAGTACCATAAGTAATGATTGATTTTTTTTACCAACTATATTAATAAAATAAAATAATGATATGGTTTAAATTCAAATATTGAAAATTCAATTCACGTACGTTTACTTTGGTTTGTTTGTTGAAAACTTTTGTTTATTTATTTAATTCCTCTATTTTTATTTTCTCTTTTTTTTCCTTTTTTTTTTTAAGTAATCCTTTAATTTTGGCCTCAATTAGAAATTTATGTAAATATGATGTTGCTTTGGTGTGTATGTGGTGTTGCTTTGGCGAGGTCATTATGGGGGTTTACGGTCCATGAGTCTTCTGTCCAAGGTCAAGTCAAAATAGCCCCCGATTCATTATAAGGTGTGCACTTCGATGCTCTGTAACTGGTACTTATGCACGGATGCAACACCTTTCCCTTCAACACTAATTCCCCCTTACCCCCTCATGTCGACATGTTGCAAGCCTCACTAACAATTGTTGCTGGAACACCTGCTTGGTAGCTTAAGCACCTGCCTTCACAAAAACGTTAAAGAAATCCCCTCCTACATGTTAATGTACAACTAATACTTCCAGGTACCACTTAAACAACCCCTGAAGACTACATATTAAAGGAACCCTGTATGTACGTATGCACAACCCCCTCATTTGCCATGGTGGCACATATCGCTTTCGACTGGTCGATAGCGATGTTGCCATCACGAACCCTAAAACCGTCCGAAAAGTGGAGACACAAGTTAATAGTATGGAGATAGTCAACTTAGAAAAAGGGAGATAAAAGTACGGAAGATAGAAGTATAGACAAGTGAAAAATATTGGGAAATTTAAAAGACTATTGGGCTATTACGTTGGGCGCCATTGTTATGTAACCGTATGATCGATGTTGGGCGAAGTGGCGTGCTGGCATGCTAGCGTGCCCTGGCCTAGCTCGCCGGTGGGGGGGTCATGTGCACTTGCCTAACTACCAGCTACACTAACAAAATATTTAAGTCATGCCTGATTAGGTGTGAAAGAAAACAGAAACTAAAGAGAGAAGAGAAGAAGAAGAAAAACTAGTCCAGTCAGGTGGAGTCTCCCACCCACTTCGGCGTACAACTTTCGCGAATCCTTGGGCATCACTCTGACTCCTCACCCGTAGTAATGCCCCCTAAGCCTGACTTAAGTACGTCTGTCAACAGTCAGTTGTGTCGGGTCTAGTCCCGTCACCCCGCCATTACCCCCATGTCCCCTCTGCTGCACAAGTGCAACACCCACACACCAAAGAATAAAAATTTAACCCTCCATACCTTTAACAATATCTGCTCAACCTATCATATTCATGTCATGTATACACATTTATTGATTTCCCTTATCTAAGTTTATACACAATTCTTAATTCTTAACTATACTTAGACTCATCTAGAATTATATGTAAAAAAAATCCACAAAAAAATTAAGGTAAGAATAACTCAAAAACTATTAACCGCGGCCTAATTCAAATTCCAAATTTAATACGCTTCCAAATTCAATCCAAAAAAAACTATTCCAAAGGAATAAAACAACCGAAAGGTAAAAACAAAGAATTTGAGTTATGATCAAACCGAACCATTACTACATGTGTAAATGGATTGGACGCAAATTCATTAATATTTAATATTCACGACTCTAAGTCAGACTCCGTTTCGCATTTACGCATCTATTTATTAACTTATGTATATACGTATATATGTATGTACATGCACATAAACGCGTAAAAAAAAAGGAAACGACGATGCAAAACAAACTATGTATGCAATTATGAAAATCCAAATAAAACACTCACCTGGTCACTCCAGCCTGATGGTACCAGCAGCTGTTGAGAACCTGTGGGAAGTAAATTAACATATGTACATGAGCATACCTATATACCTACATTCACTATACTGCCTATCTTTTCGTGGTTTAGTGGATCTTCATGATTGATACCACGGTCACTCACTCGCGATTGCGGGCGACGAGTGGGTCACGTTGTCGCCCCAATAGAATTAAATAAAATTAATCAAAAAGTGAAAAAGTGAAAAGGAAAAAAAAAGAAACAGAAATTAAAATAAAAGAATAAAAAAAAACGTTTGCCTTAAAAGAAAATCCCGCGGTGGTTAATAACTTAATTAGTGTTTCAACTTGTGAATTGACCCGAATTTAAACCGCATGTACATGGCAAAACGTCAACATGCGAGAAAACCAATCAAAAAAAAACTACAAAAAAAAAAAAGCAGAAATGATAAAACATATAAATGATGCTATTACCGCACGCCACGTGTGCGCGAAGCGGGTATATGTAAGTAACCAAAAAAAAATATATAAATCTTAATTCACGAACTGCCTAGGCCCATATCTACTTCAAACGATCCGCTAACTTTACTTAAAACACAAAAAAAAATAAAAATGTAATATAATAAAATCACTCTAGTGCCCTGAACTTCTATACACAAAAAAAACATGCATATATGTAATTATATTTGCTGCTCCGCTCGGCTGCGCTGCTGAGATGCTAGTGTCGACGTTGGGCTTCTGCTTGCAGCGTCGGCGTTGGGCTGCTGATCACAGCGTCGACGTTGGGCTGCGGTTAACAGCAGTATCGCTGTTAAACTTTTCCTGTGGTGGACGCGATGTTTCACATAGACACTCTCCGTATGTTTTGGATAGAGGTCTCTCTACCAATTCACATGCGATGGTGGAGTGGAAGTTGTCGCTCTGTAGTTCCCTCTGTGAGCTTGGCTCTCGCTATGTACCTGTGGTTGTGTGGAACGGATACGTTCTTATACCAAATTGCTTTTGCTTACATAGGTGGAACCGGTCATCGCCCTCTTCTACATCGGAGAATTCCTTTTTCAAAAGTTCCGGTGGATACTGCAGGTTTTCCGCGAAGAAGGGCGTAACTACAAAATTACTGGTTTTGGCCCCCCGTTCCAAGTCGTCCTGCCACAAACCGTGTAGCAGGACACAAAACGGCTTTTTGTAAGATCCCGTAGGATTAGCAGGCACGATTCCGGTTAAACGGATTTTTCGATTTTTTTACTTGTTTGTCTCTTTATTATAATTCCGCGAAACTTTACCACTCCGATACGCGTTCATTCGCTTTCAAGGTGACTTTTGGTTTAACTTTTCATTTCAATTATTTGGCGATCGTTCCCCGATTCTCTACTCGAAAGGAATTTCGTGTTACTTTCACTCAAAAAAATGTATACACATACATATGCACGCATTCACACAGGGATCCGCTCGCACCCATCTACATTCATACATACATGTACATAGGTACCCTTCCACATATGTTGCGCAACATGTACATACGGATATGCCACTGAGATACATTTTCGGAAGAGCTGCCGGAAGTGTGTTTGCAACATAAAGGCTGCGTTACACATAGTGTCAGTTATTCCTTCATTTTCTAAAACCGTTATTCTTAAAAATAATTTATATTTTTTACGTGTAATAGGTATTTTTGTGATACTTATAATTAAAATTCTAAACTAAATTTGTCGTGTGAAAAAATAAGAAAAACTGAAATATTTCATGCTTATTTGTGATAATGCAGCGTTAAATTGTATTAAATGAATTGAAATATAATACATTGACTCTCCGGCATCTAATAAAATATACAGAATTTTGAATACTCACAATGGTTTTCATGCAAAATTTTTTATTTAAGGATGTATTATAACATAAACATATAAATTCACGTTTCTAAGGGCCGTTTTCTCATGTAACCTGTAACTTTAAAACTCTCTTTATATTTAATGGTTGCATTAAAATTTGTGATCGTGTCTACATTAAATCATTTTATTGTCGGTTTTAAATTGGTTTACAACCAAGAAACATACATACGTCAAAAACCGATAATGGAAATGCTTAACTTTATACATAGCTTTAGTCCAACCTTTAAATATAAAGTGAGCTTTAAAGTTAAAGGTTACTTCAGAAAACGACCCTAACTATGTAGGAAGTTTAGTAGAATTTTAGAAACTATTATAAAAACTTCAATATTTTAAATCAAAGTTATAAGTACGCAGTTCTATAGCCAATTAAATTTTAGTATAATTACGGGTAATCGCGCTGATTTTTCATAACTATTTTTACGTACGCTCTTGTAACTACTCTCCTACTTAAGTATTTTCGTTTAAGATGCTAGGTTACACTTTACTACACTAAAATTTGATGGGCTACAAAACTGAATACTCGAAATATTTATAAAAAAACTCTGATTAAAAAGTTTGAAATTCGAGGACAGTTTTACAGTTGTATCAAGGAATTTGAATGGTTTATGGAATATCAGACATAGGCGGACTTCTAAAACGTCAATTAATTTGCATACGTACAAAGTATAATGTTTCATAACGCCGAAATACAAAAAATTTACAATGTATACTGTTCCAAAACGCATCCGAAAAGTTATCGAAACGCATCGTTAGAGCAATCAGCGCATCAGAAACAAAGTTGATGCTTCGCTTGTTATTGGTTACCATTGGTTAGGGCTGCCAGATATCTCCGTTGCCAAACCGGGACACTGAAGGGGGGTGAGGCCTCTCGCTCCCTTCCCTTTCGTTTCGACAAAAATTACGTACGAAAGGATGTAGTAAAATTTTATTTTGACAAACAAAAACATAAAAACATGAGATCATTACAACGCATGATTCAATTATTAAAGGTTGTGTAAGTAGCCTTTTTCTAAAATTGGGCACTCCCACCCACAGGGATGGTTTATGGAAGCAGGAGAAAAAGGGGAAGAATTCAATCACACCTCCAAAAATGGGAGCTAAATTCCATAAAAAGGTGTGGATAATAATGAATGGTGGTATTTTAAAACAAAAACGAATTTGATTTAATTATTTAATTTAAACAAGCTTATTTACATCGAATATATCCCCCGATTGTTATTAAAAATAAATATTTCTATGTATATACGAAACTTGCGTACGTCAGATGGCGCATAACTCGAGAATGGATGGTCCACTTTAAGCTTTTCTTATTGTATTTGTTTGCCAGATGATGGATATGAAGACGCTATTTGTTTGTGGAAAATATGCAATATTTATAAAAAAAAAACGGCAAATAAAAAAATTTGGAGCTTACGATTCTTTCGCGGTTATGGCTCGATTGTTTCGAATATGGTAATTCGAATTCTTTGATGTCGCACTTTCAATGTTCTGGGGAGAATATTCAACACTGGCTTACACTGCCGAAATTGGCGATTCGTGCCGGACGAACTCAGGAAGAATAAAAAGAACACGCAGCTACTGAACGACTGAGATAGGGAACGTGATCTATATCGTCAAATGATAAGTAGAGTAATGGGGCTTTCGCACGAGACGATTTTTCAGGCAACTTTTGCGTTCAACTCACGCCGGGTTGCATGAAAAAAAAATTTGAATGACTAAAAATATCAAAATATTAAAAAATATAAAAATATTCGCAACAAAAAGGCGTTTGCATTGTTCAACTTTGCATTCTACTTTTGGTTGAACGGCCTTTCAACTAATCGCTTTCAACAAAGTTGGTCGCCAGCCAACATTCGCCTCGTGCGTACACCTTTTAAGTGTGCAATTACATCGCGCCATTGACTAAACCGAGCTGTCGTGTGACGATTGGACCTATGGATGCGGTTTGGCAATGTTATATTGCGTCAAAGTCTCATTCGGAGACACCAGGATTGTGTTGTGGACGACAATACCTAAATACCTTCGTTGGCTCATTTACCAAAACCATTGCACGCTTTACTTTACAGCGACTTGGCAGAATCAAGAGGTCTCCACGAATATCGACAAATACATTTCGGCATTTAAGAGAATTTCGTATCTTTAGTCTACATTGAATTTCTGTAGTCCAACGATTCTCACCCATTTTGTCTTGTTGGCGCCAGCGAATGAAGAACAAAAATTTCTTCAAATTTAAAAAGTAAAAATTTCACTACTAACAATTTAAAAATGTTCTTAAAACTTGCAAAGAAATTTGGAAAAGAAATATCACTGTTTTTGTTTTTAGGAGTAGGGTGGGAGTGTCATTGACAAAATTAGAGCGAGAGAAAGTTTTTCTTACAAAACCTTTCATTATTGAATTATGATTACAACGTACACCAGCAAAACAAAACAATTTATCACGACTAAAGCACAGAGAATTTTTCACAATGCATGTACCTTTTTTGTTCTTTATAAAAATACAGTTTATACTAAATACATCAGAAAACATAAAAATAAAATTTCTTAAGTTTGTGCAAAACTCGGGAAAATGCAATAAATTTTCATACAAATTCGCAACTTTCTATTCAGACTTTTTTATACAAATTTTGAAAATGAGGATTTGCAGCCCATAAAAATTTGGTTGATTTTTGGTATGGTTTTTACTGAGAGTTTCTTCCATACAAACTATGTTCGACATTTTTTTGTATGTGGAAGACACTGTCAGCAAAAAATAAATAATTGCAAAAAATCAAAGAAATTTTCTGGTAACTTCAGACTTGCACTTTACTAATTGGCTCAAAAGCTACATTTTCAAAATTTTTCTAAAAGATCTGATTAGAAATTGTGATCAGACGAAAGAGTCTCCGAGCCAATAATTTTGTACGGCACGGTACTTATAAGTAATCTAGGTTTCACGAAAAAAAAAAAATAAATACAAGGTAACATTAAATATCAGTCATTTGTTTCGTTACTGTGAACTTGTTTCAAAACTTCTGGCTTTTGCTTAATATAATTGTAAAACTCTGTGCATGTCATTTTAACGTATTAAGGTACATACTTATATTAATCATCAACTATTGCTTATGCAAAACGTGCTACATTTAAAAAAAAAAATCGCAGATGAAAGAGCATCAACCGAACTCGTAATAAGTTTAAGTATACAAATTTTAGTATTTAGTATAGAATTATTTAATTGAAATACGCCAATATTAAAATGAAGCGCTTTGCACTTAAAGGATGCTTTTCCATAATTAAGTAAGAAAAAAAAATTTTAATTCCATGCTGCCTGTAATGGGATTTGAACCCTGACGCTCTGGAAATTAACGAATTGTGGCAGCATCTTCGTGCACTCAGCTACAGCCAGACATGTAAATGTGCATTCAAATTTTCAGTTTGATTCAACACCACGTATGCGTGGTATGAAAGTATTGTTTTTAAATACGAACATTTTAAAACGATAATCAAATAAAAAATATTCATGTTTACTATGCGTTATTTCCCCCAGTAAATTCATAAAATTTTTCTTAATATTACAACGCGTTTTATCTCTCAGTGTAGTCATTTTTATGCAAAATTTGTGCAATCAAATCGAAAACCGGGACACTAAAATGAAACCCGGGACATTTTAAGGTTGGACCGGGACACCGGGACAAATAGTCTAAAACCGGGACATGTCCGGGAAAACCGGGTCGTCTGGCAGCCCTACCATTGGTGTTTTAAAAATGGAAAATTCAGAAAAAATTTTCATTGCTATATGGAATATTTAAAATATGCAATGTATATGGTTGCAATGTGTCGCAACTCTGCATATACAAACAGTTTGAATACCGCAGTATATTAAAATATCCAAATATTGTATTGATACGTTCTGGAAGTCAGCCATACTTAAATAAGAACTTAACGAAAAATATTTAAAATGAAAAACAATGGAAAAAAAATCACTACATAACTACACATTTCGGGTGCTCAGTGATATATTTACGTATGTAAAGTATCGGTCATATCAAAGTAAGATTGTTTACCGCTTTTGTTTATTTATTTTATCTGATTAAAAGATCGAAAATTTAGATGAAAAATCGTCCCTTGTTTTGTATAAAATTTGAAAAAGCGGTTTATATGATTTTGTTTTAAGTAAGATCAATTTTTTTTAATTTAACTCCCAATATATTGTGAATATTTAAAAAAGGAATGGTGTACGCAGACTTATGCTGTTAAGTGTAGCTTAACTAAACTGTATGGCCATATTTTGCATTCAATTTTATACGTGCGTATATATGTATAAAAATGACATTAGATAATGTTACCGATAACGACTTTTTTGGAAATATTTTAGCAGATGCCCCATAAACTAGAGAATTACATAATAAATAAACGAAAACAATTTGATATTAGTTTTAGGGTCTAAGAAAATCTAAAAATAGCAAAAAACTTCTGTGCATCTTTTGTCAGCTTTGACCAGGATGAGTAACATTGATGACAGCGCAGCTAGCAACATATGAGTTTAAACCGTCCAGATTTTCATCCCTTTTGCAATAGTTCAGATCAGTGTTGCCAGAACTTTTCAGGGCGACCGGCTAGATTGGACAAAAAAAACGGCTAAAAACGGCTAAAATTTTTCAACCAGAATTAAATTTTTTTTAAATACATAAACTACAATTAGAATGACTAGTAAATCCATTGAATTTTTTTTGGTTAATAAAGATTATTTATACGTAGCTAAGCTGTACACCACTTTATTTTTGTTTAACAAAGGAAACTGTCGTTATACGTAGGTAAGCTTTACATCAGAAGTCATGTTTGTATTACTTAAATATAAAAACAGAGATAAATTACAAACTTAGGGCGTTTTCTTTTCTATTAAACAATTTTGCCTTCTTATAAATATTGGATCATTTTCAGTAGGTTGCTTTTTGTCCCGCAAAATGGCTATATTAGCTGAGAGTATGGCACTTTTGCCTAGTCGGAGGGCAATATTTTGAGAAATGAACACGTAAAGCTGTGAAAGCAGAAGGTAGTTTAATTTATTGACATTCGTTGTTGTTGCCGACCACTTCACTTTTAACAAATTTATGACATTTAACTAAAATCATGCCACCAGATTCACTAGCAGAAAAATTTTTGTTTCTTAAAAAAGTAGAAAAAAAATTTGAAGTTAGTGAAGTTCGATGAAAATATTAAAAGTGTTGCGCGTTTCCAAACTGCCAGAATTCGGTACACCTGAGCAAACGTTCGAATATAAAGTTTTTTGCTTTTCCGAGGCAGGGTACGTAGGTTGATAACAAATCGCTGACGCAAAATATCTTTAAACCTCTGAAAGATGTACCATTATCCGTGGGACAGGAAAGGTCGAGTTAAAATGATGCCTGCAACTTGTAACAGTACCAATTTTTGGATTCTCGGAATTTTCTGATAAAGATGTGGTGCTGCTAAAAATATATATACAAAAATATAAGCACGAAACTATGTATTTGTCACAAGAATTATCCACATAAGATGAAAACTACTGCAGTTTTATTTTATAAAATTTAAAAAGTATGTTTGCACCATGTATTGTCTTCCCAGAGAGTTTTGCTCCACATCGAAATTCGTGCTCTTTTATTTTCTAAGTGTAGCGAATAAAACTTCACACTTAAATTTAAGACATTCATAACAAAAATTTTATGAAGAAAATTCCCGCTACGTTCCCCCAAATATAAACTGGGATGCAAAATTGAAGCAAGTTTTGCCTATTTTTCTTTAGTTTATTTAATATTTCTTATATTTTATGAATATGTAGCTCACTACTTAACAAACAACATATACTACAAAAAGATTTCACACTTGGTGTAAAAATTATGAAAATTCTGCAAAATTTCAGCAAAACTTGTAACTTTTTAATCTGCTAAAATGACGCGTCCCAGTTTTTGTATATTTGGGTCACTCGCTTAAAACAAAAAACATTGAAATCGGCTCACTATCTGATTGTTTTTCAATTTTATATAACACAGTCCGACATTAAAATTTTCTCAGAGATAAGACTAGCCATTTCTAATAGATTTTGGACCACTAAATTTGTAAAAATAAGAACTTGTATATTTGAATTTTAATAAAATAAGGCGAAGAGCAAAATCGGCTAAAAACGGCTAATTTTTTTTTTGCAAAACGGCTAACAAATCGGCTGCCGGCTAAATCGAATTTTTTCCGGCTGTTTGCTGTCGCAACCGGCTAAATCTAGCCGGAAAACGGCTAAAATGGCAACGCTGGTTCAGATACAGTTCTGAAATTTGTAGGGAGGAACTAGCGCTTTGCCAGACTGTCTCTGAATTTTGCTGCAAGGATTTTTTGCTTTATTGTTCGTTGCCGTCGAAGTATTAGTAGCGGCAGCTACGCTGTTGTCCGCATTGATCACTGCTGGAGAGCAAGATGGTGCTGTTTGCTTGGCTGCATCTGGTGTTTGGGATGGTGTGCTAACAGTATAAAAGTTTTCTTTAGCGTTGTTGTTGTTGGTTTTGGTTTTTTGGGCTGCATGCAGTAATTGTCAAATATGCATTTCTTTTGTTTGCGCTTTGGATTGAGTGCCTGCGCCAGAGTCCTGCCTCAGTATATCCAGTAAACAAACTTGGCTATTTTTTTCCCACCAAATTTGGTCCCCATAAAGGACTAGTGTTGCAAGCAACGCTTTTTCGGCAATAAGGGTGTTGTGCAGCAATTTTATGTGGTGAAAATTATTTTAGAACTGGAAAAATGGATAGAAAAATATTGCAGTGCGCTTGAACATCTCAGGTTTAACTGAAATATAAATCGTCGCCTGGGTAAAAGATTATCGTATGTTAATTTCGGCAGGTTGTGGGAAATCGCGATTGAAATTTGGAATCCAATTTCTCAAAAAACGCGAAGATAGATTTTCTCCAAAGTCTCTGAAAATGTTACTAGTTCACAAAATTATTAGATTATTTAATTTTTAATGTTTATTGGTACTTAGTTTAGAGTTTATGAAGGATTTTCTATAGTAAAATTTTATCGTGAGCGTCATTTATCCACAATTTGGCAGCCACTTTGTATAAAATACGACAAAATGTGATCAACATTTCTACTAAATTAACGACACTTTTTACTCAATATCTCGGAAACTAAAGGAGATATCCAAAAACGGAGAACGCCTTTTTAAAAGATATTGATTAGTTTAATATGACTGCATTACTAACAGATTTTTTACTAAATTATCGAAAAATTTTAGTCAATATCTCGGAAACTAAAAGAGATATCTAAAAACTGATAACAACATTCGAAAGACCCTATTCCAAAATATATAACTTTTTCAATATCTCGGAAACTAAAGGAGATATCCAAAAACTGAGAACGCCTTTTTTAAGATATTGATTAGTTTAATATGACTGCATTACTAACTAATTTTTTACTAAATTATCGAAAAATTGTAGTCAATATCTCGGAAACTAAAAGAGATATCTAAAAACTGATAACAACATTCGAAAGACCCTACTCTAAAATATATAACTGCGTCTAGAACTAAAAATCGTCAAAATTGCGCTTACGACAACCTTTTACCTATGCGACGAAGTGTATTAAGAATATTTATTTTACTAAAACATACCCATTTTTTTTTATTTTACTGTGTCGAGGTCGCACAGTGGTTCGGATTGCAGATCTAGCTGGACGAAAGTCAAAATTTTTTTGTTTTTAAAATACTTAATGGTATTTGGAATACATTCCTGACAATACATTCAAATAGAAATTCCATTTATTAAAGCATTAACATATGAAAACAAAAAAAAGGTAAGTCAACACCGCCTATTTGAGAACTCTATTTTAAAAGCTGAAATTTAACTTAACCCTTTCGACCCGGATGGTACATATATGTACCACCAAAGTTTAAACATCCCTAAAATTTGTAATTTACATTTAATCACATTTGGAAATGTACCACGCCGTATGTTAGGAATTTCACCATCTGCCTGCACTCTACACATTCAGTTTTGCATCTCCTGTTATGCCCAGTTTCGTTTTATTTCTGGGGAGAGGGCCTCCCGTTAACGTTTTTGTACAGATTTCCTTGCGTTTGTGAAGATTTCTTAGTTTATTTAAATATATTATGGGAAAAAAAAGCTGTTTCTAATTATTGCCTGTAAATACGGTGATAAAATTTTATTATAAACCTCTGTTTTCACAAATTCAAATATATGGTACATATATGCACCAGCAGTCTCCTTTGGTGGTACATATGCGTACCAGTAGTCCGGTGAACATAACTTAATTTTTTATCGATTTCATGCAAGATCAAGCCAACGATATGCCTCTAAATCCGGTAAGATGGTGTGATGCTGCAACAGGGTACACATATCGTTTTAACATTTATTCTGGAAAAGACCTTGAAGAAACCGCAGGAGCACTTGGAGAAAGAGAAGTAAGCAAACTGGTCAGCTAAATCGTAGAAAATGATATTACTTTGTGTTTTGATCGCTTTTTCACATCAGTTAATTTATTGTACTATATTCCTTATTCAGCTGTTGGTACTACATATAATGGGTAACAGAAAAAAAACGTACCTAAGTTTACGAGTAAGAAAATGCAACGAGGAGAAATAGAATTCAAAAGCACATCTGCAGGCCTTTAATACGTAAAGCGGCAAGACATGAAAGGGGTTTCATAATAAGAAATTGCCACGAACCAGGCATAATAATTATGAAAATACTTTGAAAACAGGCAAAAAATGCAAGTGCCATGTCCAAACTAAATACTATTTTATCGTAAAATTATGGGAGGTGTTGATTTAGTAAATCAAATGAGTGGCCTGCACGAATATGATCGAAAATCAGAAAAATAGTGGAACAAGGTCTTTTACCGTTTTATAGTGATGGCAGCCGTAAGCGCGTGGGTTATTTACAGTTAGCTAAGGAGGAATAAAATGCCTTTCAAATCATTTTTGGTGACCTTGGCCGAAACTCTGATAGAACAAAGTTCTAAATCTACAGCCTTACGCAGGTCAGTAGCACCAGTAGTGGGATTCGCCATTCTATTTTAACGATTATCGAATCGTT